>NC_044979.1:147712566-147847566 GCF_008728515.1 Papio anubis
AACCACCGCACCCGGCTATTTTATTTTATTTTATTTTATTTTATTTTTATTTTTATTTTTTTTGAGACGGAATCTCGCTGTGCTCCTAGGCTGGAGTGCAGTGGCGTGATCTCGGCTCACTGCAAGCTCCGCCTCCTGGGTTCACGCCATTCTCCCACCTCAGCCTCCCAAGTAGCTGAGACTACAGGCGCCCGCCACCACGCCCGGCTAGTTTTTTTTGTATTTTTAGTAGAGACGGGGTTTCACCACGTTAGCCAGGATAGTCTCGATCTCCTGACCTCTTGATCCACCTGCCTCGGCCTCCCAAAGTGCTGGGATTACAGGCTTGAGCCACCGCGCCCGGCCTATTTTATTTTTTAATATCTTTTTTGTAGAGATTGTTGGGGGGGGTCTCACTATGTTGCCCAGGCTGGTCTCGAACTCCTGACCTCAGACGATCCACATGCTTCGGCCTCCCGAAGTGCTGGGATTACAGGCATGAGCCACTGTGCCCAGCCACAGTTAAAGACATTTCTACCCCCATCCTGGCCACTTCTCCAGAGGCACCTGTCCCCTCCACACCCCTAAAGCCCCCCTGTCTCTGGGAGAGCCCAGGACCATACTGGCTGGTGTCCTGGCTCAGCCCTGTCCCTCTGTGTGAGCCAAGTGAGGCTCCTCTCTGAGTCTCTTCTGTGAGTGGGGACGGTGGCTCTGAGAATGAACAGAGAAGAGGCAGTGAGGACCTACTGGTCACCCACACTGCCTCCTGCTGCTTCCTGGGGCTCAGCTACCCCCAACTCCGCAGAACCTTGGACTTGGATGAGGCAGCCTCCCCACCAGCCAGCTCAGCCTCACCTCACACAACCTTTTCCTCCCTCGGTCCCCTGCTGCTCCCTTGCTCTTCCTTCCACAGCCGCCCTTGCTAGTGTCTGGGCGCACTGGCCTCACCCCATTCTCTCTCCTGCTTCCTTGTGTACCCCGAGGGCTCTGGCCCCTCCTTTACTCTCTGTCTCCACCTGGGCAGGGACCACCCGAACTCCATGGAGACATTGCTGCGGTCACCATTCACCACACCCAGAAGAACTTACCTACTGTCTGTCTACTATCTATCATCTATCAATTACCTTTCTATTATCTATCTATCATCTGTGTATCAATCAATCCATCACCTACCTACCTATCCACTATCTACCAATCATTTATCTTCTCTTTCTTTCTTTCATCCATCTATCCATCCATCCATCCATCCATCCATCCATCCATCCATCCTTCTATCATCTATCAATCTACTATCTTTCCATCATCCATCCAATCACTCATCCATCATCTATCATCAATCATCTATCTACCATCTTTCTATCATCCATCCATCCATTCATTCATTCGTCATCTATCATCAATCATCTACCTACCATCTTTCTAACATTCATCCAACCACTCATCCATCATCTATCATCAATCATCTATCTATCTACCATCTTTCTATCATCCATCTATCCACTCATTCATTCATCTATCATCAATCATCTATCTACCATCCATCTATCCATCCACCCATCCATCACCTGTATCTATCAATCATCTATCTACCGTCTTTCCATCAACCATCCAACCACTCATCCATCATCTATCATCAATCATCTATCTACCATCTTTCCACCATCCATCCAATGACTCATCTATCATTTATCATCAATCATCTATCTATCTGTCATCTTTCCATCATCCATCCATCCATCCATCCATTCATTCATCCTCTGTCATCAATCATCTATCTACCATCTTTCTATCATCCATCCAACCACTCATCCATCATCTATCATCAATCATCTATCAATCTACCATCTTTCTGTCATCCGTCCATCCACCCATTCATCCATCCATCCATTCCCTATATCTGTCAATCATCTATCATCTTTCCATCATCCATCTAACCACTTATCCATCATCTAACATCAATCATCTATCTATCTACCATCCATCTATCCACCCATCTATCTCCTATATCTATCAATCATCCATCTACCATCTTTCCGTCATCCATCCATTTATCCATCATCTATCATCAATCATCTATCTACCATCCATCTATCCATCCACCCATCCATCACCTATATCTATCAATCATCTGTCTACCATCTTTCCATCATCCATCCAACCACTCATCCATCATCTATCATCAATCATCTATATATCTACCTATATATCTTCCTATCATCCATTAATCCATCCATCCACCCATCACCTATATCTATCAATCATCTATATACCTTCTTTCTATCATCTATCCATAAATCTATCTTTTTATCCATCATCTCTCTATCCATCCATCCACCTATCATCGAATCTATCAGTCATCTATCTTTCTGTTATCTACCTATCAGTCATCTATAATCTATCATCTTTCTATCTTGCTATCATCTATTATTTTTCTATCATCTATCTGTCATCTATTATCTATCTGTCAGTCTATCATCTAACTTTCTATCATCCATCCATCCATTCGTTCATCATCTATCAATCATCTTTTTACCATCTTTCTATCACTTATCCCTTCATCATCCACCTATCTACCTATCATCTAATCTATCAATCATCTATCTATCCTTCTATCAGCTACCTCTCAATCATCTATAATCTATCATCTTTCTATGTACGTATCCGTGTATCTATCCATGTGTCCTTCTATCCATCTATCACCTATCAATCTATCATCTTTCTATCATCCATCCATCTATTCATCCATTATCTATATATCAATCATCTATCATCTTTCTACTATCTATCTATCCATCCATCCACCTATCTATCATCTACCTATCAATCATCTATAGCCTATCATCTTTCTATCTTGCTATCTACCATGTATTGATCATTTATTATCTATCATCTATCTGCCAATCTATCTAACAATATTTACTTTTTTTTTTTGAGATGGAGTCTCACTCTGTTGCCCAGTCTGGAGTGCAATGGCGTGATCTCGGCTCACTGCAACCTCTGCCTCCCGGGTTCAAGCGATTCTCCTACCTCAGCCCCCCAAGTAGCTGGGATTACAGGCTCCTGCCATCATGCCCGGCTCATATTTTTTGTATTTTTGTAGAGACGGGGTTTCACCATGTTGGCCAGGCTGGTCGCGAAGTCCTGACCTCAGGTGATCTGCCTTCCTCGGCCTCCCAAAATGCTGGAATTATGGGCATGAGCTACTGTGCTCAGCCAATATTTACATTTATACACTATCTACATCTATCCGTCATCTATGATTATTCTGTATCTCTCATCCATGTATATCTACTTATCTGTCATCTATATCTTCATCCATCCATCCATCCATCCATCCATCATCTATCTGATTGTAAGAGAAACAAAAGAATTTATTCATTGAAAAACTTAGATGATTTCCGAAAGTATACAAGAAAACAGGCTGTCCCATGCACACGGGCTCTCCGCATAGCACGGGTTACATGTTATTGGACATCAGAACACATGTGCTGTGACCAGGTGGGGGCTGATTCAGGGGTGGGCTGCTGAATAATGACCCAAAGACATCCACATCCTGGTCTCCAGAACCTGTGCCTCTATCACCTGACCTGGCAAAGGGGCTGCAGATGTGAGCTGAGGGTCTGGAGGTGGGGAGGGTCCTGGACTGCCCAGGTGGGCCTGACGTCACTGCAAGGGTCCTTATAAGAGCAGGAGGGAGGTCAGAGGCTCTCAGACCTGGCGCTGCTGACTTTGAAGGGGAGGAAGGGGCCGGGAGCTGAGGTGCACAGGCGGCCTCCAGGGCTGGCAAGAGTCAGCAAACAGGTTCTTCCCTCAGCCTCCAGAAGGAGCCAGCCCTGCGCATTCACTTTAGGCTTCTGGCCTGCAGAGCTGAGAGAAAATAAATGTGTGCTGTTTCAGGTTGCTAAGTGTGAGGTACTTTGTCATAGCAGCAGTAGGGAACTAGTACACGAGGCTTGGCCAGAAAAAAACGTGGAAAGAGACACCTGCCATGGCCACGCAACGGGGTAGCATTTGCGTACCACGACCATGGAAGGGGGGCAGTGTTAGCGTGCCATGGCCATGGAAGGGGGGCAGCGTTTCGTATTTTACCTCTGTCGTTTATCCTCAGTGGCATTGAGCACACTCACATTTGATGCAGCAGCTACCACCAGCATCTCCAGAATGCTCCATCTTCCCAGCCAAAACTTTGTCCCCATGAAACACTCACTCCCCACCCACCTCTGCAACCCCTGGCACCCCCATCCTACTTTTCCTCTCTATGAGGAAAAAGTGCTCTAGACACTTTTTTTTTTTTTTTTTTGAGACATAGTCTGGCTGTGTCACCCAACCTGGAGTGCAGTGGCAAGATCTCAGCTCCCTGCAACCTCTGCCTCCCGTATTCAAGCTATTCTCCTGTTTCAGCCTTGGGAGTAGCTGGGACTACAGGCACCCACCACCACACCGGGCTAATTTTTATATTTTTAGTAGAGACAGGGTTTCGCCATGCTGGCCAGGCTGGTCTCGAACTCCTGACCTCAGGTGATCCACCGGGTTCGGGCTCCCAAAGTTCTGGGATCACAGGCGTGAGCCACCATGCCCAGCCCTAAGTTGAAGTTTTTGAGGAGCCACCAGGCTGTTTTCTTCAGTGACTGCACCATTTTACACTCCCACCAGCGATACATTTGGAGTTTCCTTCTGTGCACACACATGCCCATTTTTTTCTTTCCACAAAATCAGAATTTTCTATCTGCCAGTTCATGACCTGCCCTTTTCCCGCAACAGTATATGATGAGGCCTTTCCTGTGCCACGAGGAATGCTCCTGTAGCATCAAGTTTAGTGCCTGCACGCTGCCCTGCTGGTGGACGGCCGCCATGTACTTACCCCAAGTCCTCCGATGGGCTGCCAGCGGATTTCCAGCCTTCGACTGTGAGAAACGACACTGCGGTGAACGTCCCCAAACCCACTGCTTTGCTCTCCACGTTTATCCTCTCGGGGTGGATACCTGCCCTCATGCTTGCTGGCCCAGGGTAAGAGCACCTCCGAGCCTGCTGAAGCACGTCACCCAGGAGCCCCCCAGAAAGGCCACGGCAGCTTACGGGCCATCAGCCATGCCGGCAGTGTGACCATTTCCCCAAAACAGGATTTATCCTTTCAAAACATTGTAAATCGACAGGCACCATTGGTCTGTGAGGAGGTGGGCGTGCCGGACCGCTGGAGAGACTCCATCAGGGAGTGTCCTGTGATCTGCAGGCTGGCCAGGTGTGGGGGTTCACGCCCGTCATCCCAGCACTTTGGGGGGCTGAGGCAGGAGGATCACTTGAGCCCAGGAGTTGGAGAAAAGCCTGGACAACATAGTGAGACACCATCGTTGCAAATAATCTCAAAAAATATAAAATAGTGAACAGGGCATGGTGGTGTGCACCTGGGGTCCCATTTACTCAGGAGGCAGAGGTGGAAGGATCATTGGAGCCCAGGAGTTTGGGGCTGGAGTGAGCCATGAGCACTCCATGGCACTCCAGCCTGGGCAACAGAGCAAGACCCCTTCTCAAAAAATGAAACATGACCAAAAATAAAAAGTCAGATGGAGAAGGGGCCCTGGGGACATGGGGAGTCAGGGCTTAGCTGCCCACTGTCTCTGATACAGTGTGTTGGAGACACCACCTCTGCTCAGGGCCTGGGGCCTCCCGCCACCCTGCAATCTCCGCCTGGGCTGCCCCTGGGTGGACCTCTGGGTGAATGCAGAGCCTCCCGCTACCCTGCAGTCTCTGCCTGGGTGCCCCTCTGGGTGAATGCAGACATTCAGTCCATATCTAATTTATCCACTTCCTGTCTTTCATGCTATTTTCCTCGTTCATTCATTTAATAAACATTTCCTGAATCCCTGCCATGCACCAGGCCCTGTGCCAGGCACGGTTTCTGCCCTCGTGGGTGGAGTTCATGTCCACGCAGACAGCAGAGAAAAGCCAAGTAAACAAACCAATGAAGGTCTGGTTAGAAAGTGTCAGGCCGGGCACGGTGGCTCACGCCTGTAATCCCAGCACTTTGGAAGGCCAAGGTGGGCAGATTGTCTGAGGTCGGGAGTTCAAGACCAGCCTGGCCAACATGGCGAAACCCTATCTCTACTAAATATACGAAAATTAGCCGGGCATGGTGGTCCATACGTGTAATCCCAGCTATTGGAGGCAGAGACAGGAGAATGGCTTGAACCTGGTAGGTGGAAGTTGCAGTGAACCGAGATCATGCCATTGTACTCCAGCCTAGGGGACAGAGTAAGACTTTGTCTCAAAAAAAAAGAAAAAAAATAGGAAAGAAAGAAAGAAAGAGAGAGAGAGAAAAGAAGGTGTCTGAGCTGAGAAGGAGACCCACAGGATAGCCTCGCTTCTGCTCCAACAGAAAGGCCAGTCAATGTGATTTGGGTTTGCATCCTTGCCAGACCACAGGTGGAACTGTAATCCCCAGCGCTGGAGGCGGGGCCTAGTGGGAAGTGCTTGGATCACAGGGTGGATTTCCCCTTTGCTGTCCTCACGGTAGTGAGCGAGCTCTCATGAGATCTGTTTTTTTTTTTTTTTTAATAATTTATTTTTACTAAGAGTCAGGGCTGGGCGTGGTGACTCACACCTATAATCCCAGCACTTTGGGAGGCCGAGGCAGGTGGATCACCTGAGGTCAGGAGTTGGTGACCAGCCTGGCCAATATGGTGAAACCCCCATCTCTACTAAAAATACAAAAAAAAAAAAATTGCCAGGTGTGGTGGTGGGCACCTGTAATCCCAGCTATTAGGGAGGCTGAGGCAGGAGAATTGCTTGAACCTGGGAGACGGAGGTGGCAGTGAGCTGAGATCGCACCAATGAACTCCAGCCTGGGCGACAAAGCAAAAAACAGAGTCTTGCTTTGTTGCCCAGGCTGGTCTTGAACTCCTGGCTTCAAGTGACCCTCCTACCTCAGCCTCCCAAAATGCTGGGACTAAGGTGTGAGCCACCACACCCAAGATCTGGCTGTTTAAAACTGTGTGGCCTCTCCCCCTTCACTCTCTTCCTCCTGCTCCAGCCACGCAAGACATGCCTGCTCCCATCCGCTGTGATTGTGAGTTTCTCGAGGTCTTCCAGCCATGCTTCCTGTACAGCCTGTGGAACCGTGCATTGGTTAAACCTCTTTTCTTTATTAATTACCCCATCTCAGGTATTTCTTTATAGCATTTTAAGAACAGACTCATACAAGCTCCCACTAGGAGAAGGATGTCCTCTGATCTGGCTTATGCCTTAAAGAGGAAAAAAAAATCAGCATCTTATAATTACAACAACCTTAAAACCACCACCTTTGCCCCAAATTAAAATCCTAACTGTAGTGGGCACACTGTCTCATGCTTGTAATCCCAGCACTCTGGGAGGCCAAGGTGGGTGGATCACTTGAGGTCAGGAATTTGAGACCAGCCCAGCCAACATGGTGAAGCCCTGGTCTCTACTAAAAATACAAAAATTTGCCAGGTGTCGTGGCGGGCACCTATAATCCCAGCTATTCAGGAGGCTGAGGCAGGAGATTCACTTGAACCCAGGAGGTGGAGCTTGCAGTGAGCTGAGATTGCACCACTGCACTCCAACCTGGACAACAGAGCAAGACTCCATCTCAAAAAAAAAAAAAAAAAAAGTCCTAACCGGTTGAGTCAACAAAGTCACTTAAAGATAATGGCGCCAGTTGGAAAATCAGAGGTGATCATGCAATAACAATCAACGAGTGTCCTGTGATACGATTCTCGGGTTTCTCCATCACAGCGTTGTGATGGACCAACCTCCCCAGGCCACTGCCCTGCCCAGAGAAAGTCCAATCAAGAGATTCCGAGGGTGCAGGGAAAGCTACACAGAAGTGCTGTGCCTGGCTTTTAGTCCTGCATCCTGTCTGTGTCCTGTCCCATCTGTGTGACCTTGGACGTCTCCTGTTGACCTCTCAAAGCAAAACTAGACCTTTTTCTTTGCTTCCTGGGGGCCCAGGGAGATGACGTTTCTGAGCCTCCTGGGTGGATTGATACAGAAACGTGAGCGAGCTGTGGTGGATGAAATGTGGGCAGAAGTGTCAGAAACCACTTCGGGCCTGTCTCCTAAGTCTTCCCAGAGTTCCCAAGAGTCCTCCTCTGCTCTCCTTTCTCACTGGCCAACCAGGCAGGTCCAGTGGGTTCCAGGGCCCTGAGGAAGGGTGGATCTCCACGTGGGAAGGAGCTCAGGACCTGGAGCTCAGAACCCCGATCCCCCACCAACTGTGAAACACCCACTTACTTTGGACAAGAGCAAGGAATAAACTTCCGTTTTGTTAAATCGTCGGCCTTTGATGGGGGGTTGTTTTACATAGCAGCTAGCACTATTTATCCTCAGATATGGGATCCTGGCAGAATCTATGTCATAAGGTTGCTGTAAAGATCCAGTGAGTTGGCCAGGCACAGTGGCTCACGCCTGTAATCCTAGCATTTTGGGAGGCCGAGGTGGGCAGATCACTCGAGGTCAGGAGTTCGAGACCAGCCTGGCCAACATGTCAACACCCCGTCTCTACTAAAAATACAAAAAAATTTTAGCCAGGTGTGGTGGCGGGTGCCTGCAATCCCAGCTACTCGGGGGGCTGAGGCATGAGAATCCCTTGAACCCGGGAAGCGGAAGCTGCAGTGAGCTGAGATCGTGCCACTGCACTCCAGCCTGGACGAGATAGAGAGACTATTTCAAAAAAAAAGAAAAAGATCCTGTGAGCTAATTCACGTGCACCCCTTTACTTTGTGTGGGATAAGTGTTAGCAGGTGTTATAATAGCATGTAGCCCCCGCCTTCCTCCCCACCCTCCCACCACCACTCAACACTCACAAATCGATGCTTACAAGTGTCCATTGATTTATGGACAATAAACTCTTCTTGTGGACAGTAAACTCTTTGAACTTAGGGTACTTGAGGTTGCTGGTGACAGAAAACACAATTCAAACTGGCTTAAGCCAAAGAAGGAAACTGTTTTCTCACTTGTGTGAAAATTCAAGGGTTACCGGCTTCAGGAGTGGCTGGATCCAGGAGTTCATACAATATCATCGTAACCCAGTGTCTTTCTGTCTCTTGGTTCTGATGTTTTCTGTGTTGGCGTCTGTCTTTTTATTTATTTATTTTTGAGACGAGTCTCGCTCTGTCACCAGGCTGGAGTACAGTGGTGAGATCTTGGCTCACTGCAACCTCCACCTCCTGGGTTCAAGCGATTCTTCTGCCTCAGCCTCCCAAGTAGCTGGGATTACAGGCATGTGCCACTATGCCCGGCTAATTTTTGTATTTTTAGTAGAGACGGGGTTTCACCATGTTGGCCAGGCTGGTCTTGATCTCCTGACCTCGTGATCCACCCGCCTTGGCCTCCCAAAGTGCTGCGATTACAGGCATGAGCCACTGCACCCAGTCTTAAATTATTTTTATTTATTTATTTATTTTTGAGACGGAGTCTTGCTCTGTCACCCAGGTTGGAGTGCAGTGGCACGATCTTGGCTCCTTGCAAGCTCTGCCTTCCAGGTTCATGCCATTCTCCTGCCTCAGCCTCCCGAGTAGCTGGGACTACAGGCGCATGGCACCACGCCCAGCTATTTTTTTTTTTTTTTTTTAATTTTTAGTAGAGATGGGTTTCACCATGTTAGCCAGGATGGTCTTGATCTCCTGACCTCATGATCCGCTCGCCTAGTCCTCCCAAAGTGCTGGGATTATAGGCATGAGCCACCGCACCCGGCTGTTGGCATCTTTCTTAGTGCCCTCATCATGGCAAGACAGCTGCCATGGCTCCAGACCAGAACTGAGTCCAGAGGAAAAGGCAGCCAACTTTGCTTTCACTGATGACTCGCCGGCCTGAACTGGGTCACACGATCATCTCTAAACCCATCATGTAGCCAAGGCAAGGCTCACTGCCGCCTGCCTGGTGCCCGGCACAGAGTCGTAACCCCCTCAGCCTCAGTTTTCTCATCTGTAAACTGAAGATAATAATGACACCCCCCACCCCCACCACCACGTTGTTGGGATGATGGCTGAGTTCTGGCACGCAGGAGATACAGAGGCAATGCGTGTTCTCTGCCTCCTCTGTTTTGCTGGTGCAGGCTTGGAGGGTGCCTTCTCCTTCCGTGCTCAGTTTCTAAGGAGACAGCCGCAAGAGGTCTGGCCTCATATCCTTGTTGATGCCTATGGTCCAGCACAGAGTAGGCATTCAATAAATGTTTGTCAGATAAATGTGTGGGATGTGTGTGCTGTGTGTGGTTCCAGGGGTCAGTGGTGGAAATCGTGGGGCAGGGCTTGGAGGTGGGAGGTGGTGGTGAAAGGGAGACAGAATCTGCTCAAAATGAGAATGTGCTTCCTAACTCATGGAGATACCCAGAGACAATGTGGGCTGTCTCTGGAGGTAGTGAGCTCCCCGTCAGCAGAAGCATTCAAGCAGAGGTCAATGTCACTTCCAAAATCCTCTCTATGATTCCTTGCCTCTGCACTTCCACAGCTCTGCAGGCTGGGTACTGGAAGCTCTGGCCCAGATCAGGTGTAGCTGGCTGGCTGGGCTGTGATGGACTCCCAAGGCTGGGCTGGAGCCCTGTGCCTCCCAAGCATCCCAGCCCTTCATGAGACAGAAATATTGGTATCCATGCTCATATCCACATTGGGACTGGCAGGGAAGGGTTGAGCCCAGTGACCCTGCCTGGGTCACATGGTGGTCACTGCTGGCTGAAGTGGGCAGAGCCACAGGCAGGTTCCAGCAAAGATTAAAAACCTTCTGTGCAAACACCCGAGGGAAAAACTTGAAAATCTTCCTCCAAAACCTCTCCCTGCTGACTCCCTCCCCTGCGTCCCTCCGTCTGCCTCTGTCCAGCTGCATTTCCCTTTGGGATCTGGCCCCCTTGTCTCTCTTGGTTTCTCTCTGTTTCTCTCCCTCTCCATCTGTGTCTCTCTCCCTGGGAGGAGATGGGCCAGGGAAGGGGATGTGGGGCGCTTTGCCAACCTCTCCTCTGTCATCTCACACCTTTGAAGCCCCCTCTCTGCAGGGAGGGGCTTGACTGTGGGAGCCTCGGGGGTTTTCCGTCTCTACTCCCAGACCACCCCCAGGACCTCTCTGCCCACATGGGGAGCAGTCTGCAGACGAAGCAGGTGCAATGGGGAGGGGTCCAGGAAGCCTGGCAGTGTCTGTGCCTGGCCTGCGCATCCCCAGGGCTCCTGGGGTCTCCGTCCCGGCCTCCGCCTCCCCACTGCCCTGTCCAGAGGAAGGGCGGGCAACCCTCACCACACTGCACCATCCACACTGCCCCTCCACGTGAGCTGGTCCGGCCCTGCAAATCCAGCCTCACCAGCCGCACCACAGCACGTGCCTGCAAATCCCTTGCCCGCCTTCCCTGCCATCTCATATCCCACACAGCAGGGCCCCTTTTTGGAGGGCAATCCCATTACAGGCTGCCTGGGGTCACAGTGGTCTCACCTAGCCCCACTTAGCAGGACACGTAATCTAATGCTCCGGGCCTCAGTTTCCTCGTTTGTAAAATTGAATTAAATGCACACAAATGTTTAGGTTAGTGGGAGCCCTGGAGGTGGGGGACCCTCAGCGAATGATGCTGGAGTCGTCTCAAGGCCATCGGCTGAGACTGCCTGGGTGGGGTCGGAGGTGGGCGATGGAACAGGGTGGGAGTGGGGGGCCGATGTTGGGGGGTGGTCTGAGGTGAGCGGGGCCTGCGGTGGGTGGGGTCCGCGGTGGCTGGGGACCATGTAGTGGGCGGCATTTGGGATGGGCTGGGGTCCGAGATAGGCGGAGCTTGCGGTGGGCTGGGTCCGGGATGCGCAGGGTGCGTGGTGGGCCAAGGTCCTAGGTGGGCTGGGTCGGGCAGGATCTGCGGTAGGTGGGGTCCAGGATGGGCTGGAGTCGCTGCAGGTCAGGTCAAGAATGGGCGAGGTCCGTGGGGGGCAGGGCCTGGAATGGGCGTGGTCTGGACGGATAGGGTCGGTGCTGGGCGGGGCTAGGGGCTGGCGGGGTCAGGGACTGGCCGGTGTCTGGGGTGGGCGGGGTCCAGGATGGGTGCGGTCCGCGGTGGGCGGGGCCTGGGATGGGCGGGGTCCAGGATGGGTGAGGTCCGCGGTGGGCCGGGTCCGGGATGGGCCGGGGTCCGCGCTCCCGCCCGCAGCCCGCAGGGGGCGTCCCCGGTCGCTCCGCGCCGCGCGGCCTCCGCGATGTGCTTCCTACCCTGGGGCGGTGCAGCTGCGCCCATCTCCGATCCGGATGGCGCCACTCACCACGGACTGACAGCTGCGGCGCCCCTGGGGGGATGTGGGCCTGCGCCCCTCGGCCGGGGGCACACGAGAGGCCGCGCCCGGGGCCCTCGCTGTCCTCCCCTCTCCCGGGGTTCCCCGGGGAGGGCCTCCCCATCTGCCACCCCGCCCGGATTTCTCACCTTGCTGGGTTCGATCCCATCTGGCGCCCGACTCCCCTGCAGGCGGGTGTTGGAAAATAGGCGGGAATCTGCACTCGCCGGGCAGGGGCGGGGAAAGCGCAGCCCGCGGTTCAGCTGGTTGGCTGAGAGCCCGGCTGGGTGTCCTGGGGCGAGCTTTGGCCCTCCCAGCCTCAGTTTCCTCATCCTTGAAACGGCTGCTGAGCGCCCCTGCCTAGGGGAGGATGGGGCCCAGAGGTGGGGCCTTGGCAGGTGCTGCCACCGGAGGCCGCTCAGGAACGGGGACTGCTGTATGGGATTAGATCCTGTTACAGGATCTCAGGAGCCAGAGAACCCGCAGATTAGAGGTGCTTTGCTGCAGGGATGCTGTGTGTCCTTAGGCAGGTAGCACCCCTTCTCTGGCCCCCAGAAAGGAACAGGTTGGGAGAGATGCAGGCTGGGGGCCTTGGACCCTGAGATTTCTGCTTTCCTGCCTGGATTCTACAAAGCTGCCTTTCTCCCCTGGGGGCAGGACTGAGGCCCGGGGGGAGGGGGAATGAAAACAAACACACTTCAATCCCTGCAGAGGTGGGAGGCCCCTCCCCAGCACTCTCTGAACTCCTCCAGAGCAGGCGCGGGCAGTGAGGTGGACAAGGCACTGCTAGACGCATCTTCCCTCTAGGTCTGGGGACGGCCTCCACCGAGGCCTGGAGAGCCATCTTCCTGGGGTCGGCCGCACACACAAACCCGTGGCCACTCGACAGATGGGGAAACTGAGGCTGGAAAGGCAGAAAGACGTGTTCAGCCACCCCCATGGGCAAGGCGGTGTTGGTGGCCTTTGAGACCAGCTCCCCTGTGCTCCCACTACCCCCTGCTTGAGTGACCTCTGCATGAGAACACACCCCCCTCTGCCCAAAAACCATGATTTACGAGGATTTCAACAGTGTTTGTGTCTTCTTGGAAAGCAATTTGGGGACGGGTGCTTTGATTTCGGAATCCAGCGTCTGGGAACCCCTCCTCCGAGAATGATCCGAAAACCATACAGCACCTCCTGCTCTAAGACGTTCAGCGCAGTGTTTATAGCCGAGAAAAACTGTGCCTAACAGCAACGTCCAAGGAGGCCTTTGGGACGGATATTTCTCCAGCTGGGAGCAGCGCTGGGGAATTGCCGATGTGGAACTCAAGAGAAGAGAAGGTGCGAAATGAAATCCACATGGCAGAGAACCCACACACAAACACGGCCCAGGCATGGAGCTGGCCGAGGGCAGAGTGGGGCGCCACCGGGCCTGGGTGAAGTTTCCCTGCCTCGGCTAGCCTGTAAGCATGGAATTCTGTTGCTCACAGGAGAAACCAACATCATTTAAACAGCAAATTATTTAAAGCCCCATTTGCATACTGAAGTATTTATGAGAGAAATGATATGGTGTCTGGGATTTGTTTTAAAACTCACTCCAGATGTATTGGTGCATTACTTGTGCAATTAACAAAGAAATTTAATAAAAATCTGCCGTGTGTGTTTGGGAGGGCCTGCACCGGGCCTTGGCAGGGCTGGGGACAGCATCTGCAGCGGGTGAGGCTGAGGCCCGAGCTGGCATCCTGGGTTCGTGTCCCAGCTCTGCACCAGTCAAGCGGCTCAACTTTCTGGGTTCCGGTTTTGCTCCCACAGGGTGGGGTCTAGGATGCAGGGACGGGACGAAGGGGGTCCCTCAGCAGGAGCTTCCTGGGATGGAGGGCTGGGATGTGGGGGCCCCGGGGGCAGGATCCAGGCCTGAAGGAGTGGCTTCGGGGCTTCCCGGGGTTCCATCAGGACACAGTAGGGGAAGCAGTCTGAGATGCCAGATAGGTTCTGCATCCTCTCTGTGCCCGGTCCTGATGCTAGATAGGATATGCATCTGGGCTGCAGACCCAGGCCCCGAGGGCACCCGCAGGCAGCTGAGGAGGGCAGGGCTGGGCGCCCTGGGACCGCTGGCCTCCCCTGGGACTGCCTGGCCTTCTTTGTGCCTCTTGGGTCCTCGGGGATGCCTGGCTGATGACAGCCGTGTGTTCAGAGAGCACGAGGGTCTTAGCAGAGACTGTGCATGTGGGGTCTGCTCACGGCTGGGGGTCTGCTCGGTGGAGAACACGAGGGTCTTCTCAGCAGAGACTGCCCATGTGGCGTCTGGACCCAGGCCTTTTTCTGACCCCACGCCCCTTCCCAAGGCAGAACAGGGCACAAGAATTGTGGAGCTGGGTGTCGGGTACAAGTCCAGGCCTGTAGCTAGCTGTGGCCATAGGTGACCATCTCATTACCTGCACCTCCGTTCTTCCTCTGTAGAATGGAGTGGGAGCGGTTAATGAATACACGTCCAGCTTGGCAAGTACCCCCTGGCACCGAGCATCCCTCCCCAACATCCACCCACTTGGCTATGCTCCCAGCCCCTGAGTTATCAGCCGAGTGAGCTGAGCTGGGTGCTCCATCCCTTGCAGCCCAGAGCACCCCAACAGAGATAGCCTGGAGTGTGCTTTTTGCTTCTCTGTCTCCCCTTGACATGGGGTCTGAGGTTGAGACTGGGTCTTTCTTTCTTTTTTTTTTTTTTTTTGAGACGGAGTCTTGCTCTGTCGCCCAGGCTGGAGTGCAGTGGCCGGATCTCAGCTCACTGCAAGTTCTGCCTCCCGGATTCAGGCCATTCTCGTGCCTCAGCCTACCGAGTAGCTGGGACTATAGGCGCCCGCCACCTCGCCCGGATAGTTTTTTTGTATTTTTTAGTAGAGACAGGGTTTCACTGTGTTAGCCAGGATGGTCTCCATCTCCTGACCTCATGATCCGCCCGTCTCGGCCTCCCAAAGTGCTGGGATTACAGGCTTGAGCCACCGCGCCCGGCCGAGACTGGGTCTTTCTTGCCTCAGTACCCCAGGGCCTACAATAGAGCCTGGCACACGGTGGGGCATCCAGGGGACACCCCACTGCAATAACAGAACCCAACCCCCTACCTGTCCTCAGTCGGACCCTCCCGGGCCTCAGCCGGCTTCTCCTGGCCACTGCTGTCACCTCCCCAGAGGGGTCTGCCCTGCCACCCTGCCTTGCAGCAGCATTTCCCCTCCCCCATGCCCTTCCGACCATGTGACCTTGGTCCCAGCCCATCAAGATGTGGAGGTGATCTTCCCTCGCCCGGAATCTGGGCAGGCCGTGACTGCAGCAGAATGACACTAAGCAACTTTCAAGGCTAGGTCATAAAAAGCTGCCATCCATCCTCTCGGGACAGCTGCTTGCAGAACGCTGCCACCATGTTGTGAGGAAGCTCAGCAGTGACTGGGTGCAGGTGCCATGAGCAGGCATCCTCTGCACCCAGGCTGAACGGGACCTGCAGAGTTGATGAGCGCAGTAAGATGATCGCTGCTTTAGTCTGGGGTGGTTTGACGGACAGCAGTAGATACCTAGAACGTACCTTCCCACTGGACGTTTTTCTCAGTATCTTTTCTACTTAAAATTGCCTGATTTGTTTGTGGTTTACATATCCCTTGTTGGCCGGCCCCAGTAGAACGTACACTGAGGGGGACGAGTGTCTACCTTGTTCCCTGCCGTCCCCCCAGTACCTGGAACAGTGCCTGGCACACAGGGGGCTCAGAAGGTTCTTTTCAGGTGAACAGACCTGCAGCCTGGCTGCAAAGCACGTGACGTGCCTTCCTCTCAGTCCCTGTGCTGTGTCTTTTGGGGTCTTTAGTTCAAAGTCACAAAAACCAGCTTTGACTAATGGGAGCCAAAAATATTCAGGGAGGAGTGGTGGTTCATGAGCCCCAGGAAGCTAAAGACCCTGGTGTGTGGGTGGGACAGGGCCTCTGGCGAGGTGTGCAGCAGGAAGCCAACAGGAGCTGGGGCTGGGACAGGTGGGCCAGGGCTGTGTCACCGCACTGCTTGGCGCATGAGGCCCCCTCCTCCTCCACCCCTTTGCTGCGGCTCAAGGTAAAGGCTGGTGATCCCATCTCTGGTTGGCTACCTTGGGCCGGGTGCCTGCCCCTTGTCTGGGAGAGGGCTGGCCCCAGCTACCATGGGCACCCGCGGGAGACCACATCAGTCCTCGCAGAGAAGATGAGGAGCCTCCAGGAAGGGAGCAGAGGCTGGGCAGGCTAGGAGGCACTTGCCTATCCTATCCATTCTGCAGCTGAACAGAGCCCAGGCAAGGGCCAGCCTTCCAGGAGCCCAAGGTGTTGGTGGAGAAGCTAGGGAGGTGGGGGCAGCTCCCAGAGGGGACACAGCGGGGAGGGCTCTGCAGGATGCTGTCAGGAGGGTGGTACTCCTGGGGAAGCCCCCAGGCCCTCTTCCTTGGGGTGCCAGGCCTTGACATACAATGCTGGCTCCTGCTTGCCCCACCGGCCTTAGCTTGGCCCATGCAGCCAAGCCTAGGAAGGGTTAAGTTTCGGCCTCGTCCAGCGACAGGCTGGCCTGATCTCCCGAATCCTCTTTTAATTTTGTTCTGGCAAAGGCAGATGCCTCTCGCCTGCTCTGCCGACTGGTGTGTGTGGCTGGGCCCCTGTGGACACCTGCCCAGGAAGGCAATCAAGGCAGCCACGCGTCCCACCCAGAGGTGGGTGACCACGCCAGCAGGTGGTGCTGGGCTCTGCCAGGTGTCCCTCATAAATGCCATGGAAGCGGTTGGAGCTAGTGGGGAGCATAGACAACAAAGGGTGGCAGGAGGCCTGGGGAGTAGCCCTGTTTGATGGACGCAGAAACTGAGGCCCAGGGGGAGTGAGGCTCACCCATCACCCCTCTCGGCCAGTGAGCGCAGGGGTCCACTATAAACCAGGGAACTCAGCCTGGGTCTCACCGCAGGAGGAACACCTGTCACTCCTGAGTCACTCCTGAGTCAGCCCCCGCTCCTCTCCAGCCATCCCTGCAGGGTAAAGAGTGGACCCCTGGCAACCCCAGCTGCCCCCACTCCTCTCTCCTGAGCTCACCTGCCTTGGCTCCTGTCGTGTCCCCCCACTCACTCCCAGATTCTCCCAGGTCAAAGACAGCCTCCTCCACTCTCCTATGTGCCAGAAAAAGTCATCACCCCCAGATGGTGGGCCCCTGCCCAGGGGGTCTTACCTGCACATGAATGTGGGGGACATTTGGTCCCGTGGAGTAGCCGGGTACCAGCACACCCAGGAAGGCAGCGTTTGGCTCTGTGGGTTGAACACCCCTGTCCAGAGAGCACCTGGTGGAGAGGGGTGTCGGGGTGCACACGTCTCCCACAGCCCCCTCAGAGATGGCGTGGCTCGGCTCTGGAAGTGTCCATGAAACACAGTCAGGGCCATGGAACAAGTATGAAGCCTGACACGGGGGAGACGGAGATGGGGAGTGAGGAGTGGGCATTCACCAGGGGCACGGTTTCAGCTTGGGAAGATGAGAATGAGAATGTTCTGTGGACGGACGGTGGCGACGGCCGCATGAGGACGTGAATGTGCTTACCGCTACTGAACTGTGCACCTAACAGTGCTGATAGTGGTGATTCGTTATAATTAATTTTTAAAAATATTTATTTATTTATTTTCGATATGGAATCTGGCTCTGTCACCCAGGCTGGAGTGCAGTGGTGCGATCTCAGCTCACTGCAGCCTCTGCCTCCTGGGTTCAAGTGATTCTCCTGCCTCAGCCTCCCAAGTAGCTGGGATTATAGGCGCCCGCCACCATGACCAGTTAATTTTTTTTTTTTTTTTTTTTTTTGAGACGGAGTCTTGCTCTGTCTCCAGGATGGAGGGCAGTGGCATGATCTCAGCTCACTACAACCTCTGCCTCCCGGGTTCAAGCAATTCCCCTGCCTCAGCCTCCCAAGGAGCTGGGATTACAGGCACGTGCCACCACACACAGCTAATTTTTCGTATTTTAGTAGAGATGGGGTTTCACCATGTTGGTCAGGATGGTTTCAATCTCCAGACCTCGTGATCTGCCCGCCTCGGCCTCCTAAAGTGCTGGAATTACAGGTGTGAACCACCGTACCCGGCTAATTTTTTTATTTTTAGAAGACACGGGGGTTTTGCCATATTGGCCAGGCTGGTCTTGAACTCCAGACCTCAGGCAATCTGCCCACCTTGGCCTCCCAAAGTGCTAGGATTACAGGTGTGAGCGACCGCGCCCAGCCTAATTTTTTTTTTTTTTTTTTTTTTTTTTTTTAGAGAGAGGGTCTGGCTCTGCCATCCAGGCTGGAGTGCAGTGGTGCAATCATAGTTCACTACAACCTTGACCTCCTGGGCTCCAGTGATCCTCCCACCTCAGCCTCCCCAGTAGCTGGGACTACAGACATGCATCACCATGCCAGGCTAATTTTGTAGTTTTAGTGGAGACAGGGTTTACCATGCTGGCCAGGCTGGTATCAATCTCCTGACCTCAGGTGATCCACCCACCTTGGTCTCCCAAAGTGCTGGGATTACAGGTGTGAGCCACCGCGCCAGGCCAGGTGCATTTTTCATCACACACACACACTAAATGAGTGTATAAAAATCACAGCTTCTCACTGCTTTCGGCATGCCGGCCAGCCTGCAGAGATCTGTTGAGTGCCTGGTGTGTCTGGCCCAATGGGACAGAGCTGGACTGTGTTCCCAGCTCCCTGAGGGTGGAGGTTCATATCTGACCACACCACTGGACACTGGCCTGGGTCAGGGCACACACCCCGCAGCATCCCTTGGGCAGGTCTTCACGCAGGAGCAGCCCTGGGCGGAGGGATGTGAGGCCTGACAGGGAACTGGCACCCTGGGGCAGGACCAGCCTGGTCACAGTGTGGGGGCTGGAGTCACTGTGCCTGGGGCACTGGTAGAGGGGGTCCTGGCTGGAAAGTCTGTCAAGTCCCTGGGAGGGGAGAGGGGGCTGGGGAAGGAAATGGGGGGGAAGGAGGAGGTGGGTTTTTTTGCTGGAAACCCCCACTCTGCAGGGCAACCCCAGCTTGGGAGGTAGAGGATGGAATTAAATCCTGTTCATGAAATCCCACCCAGGTTTCCCACGGACCCTAATTCACTAATAACGGGGGACGGAAGGACACGGGCCTGCCCTATTTCCCATTTTATTCAAATGGGATTGAATTTTTTTAATCCTATAATAAAGTGACAATTTCCATTTTCCCAGGCAATTCACTTTCACAAAATGACCAGGGTCACGACCTGCTTTGCAAAAATCAGCATTTGGTGATTAAATCAAATCTGTAAGACGAGTTTTCCCAGAGATGCTTCCTGGCACAGTGTGGGGACGGGAGGCCCCCCTGGCATGGGGCCTGGTGGCTGGCTCCAGCTGTTAGATATCAGCCAGGGGCCCTGGGGGCTGCAGGCTGCTCTCCCGAAACCCGGGCAGGTCTCAGCACCAGCCAAATGACCTGGCTTCTCTGGCCTCAGTCTCCTCGTCTCTGAAACGGGGACACTCTAGTCCCTCCCTCCTGGGGAGGGCAGGTGAAAATCGAATGAGATGCAGCACCAAGGCCTCCCTCCACGTTGATAGTTCCACTGATTATTCCTTTTTAAAAGTGTTTATTTGTGTTTCAGAGTTGGGGTCTCGCTCTGTCACCCAGGCTGCCGTGCAATGACGCGATCATGGTTCACTGCAGCCTCCAATTGCTCCAGCGATTCTGCTGATCCCGCCGCCTCAGCCTCCCGAGCAGCTGGCACGACAGGCAGGTGCCACCACGCCTGGCGAGTTTTATTTTATTATATAGAAATGGGATCTTGCTGTGTTGCCCAGCCTGGTCTTGAACTCTGGGGCTCTCTCCTTGGCCTCCCAAAGTGCTGGGACTACAGGCGTGAGCTGCCACACCCAGCCTGATGATTTTTTTTTTTTTTTTTTTTTTTTTTTGAGACTGAGTCTCTCTCTGTCGCCCAGGCTGGAGTGCAGTGGCGCGATCTCCACTCAGTGCAAGCTCTGCCTCCCAGTTTCACACCATTCTCCTGCCTCAGCTTCCCGTGTAGCTGGGACTACAGGCACCCGCCACCACACCCGGCTAATTTTTGTATTTTTAGTAGAGATGGGGTTTCACTGTGTTAGCCAGGGTGGTCTCGATCTCCTGACCTCGTGATCCGCCCATCTTGGCCTCCCAAAGTGCTGGGATTACAGGCGTGAGCCACCGCGCCCGGCCTGATGATTATTTTTAATAATCATGTTATTATTATCTGAGGGACTGAGCTTTGAGGCTGGATCTTGGGAAACTCCTGCCCCCCTCAGGCTCCCTCCTGGGGCCCCAGGTCACCATGACCCCCAGACTGGGGGCAGTGGGTCCCCTCTGTCTCCATGGACACCACACCTAGGGACAAGCTGGGCCCCTCTCCCTGGCAAGGGCCTCATGGGAAGCTGCAGGCCAGCTCTGTCCCAGGGAGCAGGGGCCCTCCGCAGGCACCCAGCATTTCCAGCACACCTGTGCAGACTTTCCCATAGCTGGAAATCAACATGAGCGAGTGCCAGGGTGAGACTGTGGCCCGTTGTATCAATAATTCCAATCTCCAGCACTTTGCTATCATTATTATCCCACTTGACAGATGGGGACAGTGAGAGGCTCAGAGGGGCCAGGCAGCTGCCCAAGGCCAGTAAGTGGTGAAGCTAGGGTGGGGTCCAGGCAGTCTGGTCCCAGCCTCCCAGGTGGCCTGCCCAGGTTCCCTGCGAGCCTTCTCTCGTGGGGCCCCAGTACAACCTTCAGAGGCAGGGCCCCCGAATCCCTGCTGCCCCCAGAGGGGGCACTTCACAGCTGTGCCCCTGAGCCTTTGGGTGGCCCAGTGAGTGTGGCTCTGGCCCGGCCCCAGCTCTCCGCCCTCTTTTGGGGGGTGCCCCAGGGGAACCTCTGAACAGCAGGCCTGGGGTTTCTAAAAAAAATCAACTTTCAGCTGGGCACGATGGTTCACGCCTGTCATCCCAGCACTTTGGGAGGCCTGGGCGGGCAGATCACCTGAGGTCAGGAGTTTGAGACCAGCTTGGCCAACATGGTGAAACCCCATTTCTGATAGAAATTCAAAAAAAATTAGCCTGGCGTGGTGACACACGTTTGTAATCCCAGCTACTCGGCAGGCTGAGGTGGAAGTATCGCTTGAACCCTGGAGGCAGAGGTTGCAGAGAGCTGAGATTGCACCACTGCACCCCAGCCAGGGTGACAGAGCGAGACTTTGTCCCCCCTAAAAAAAAGCAAAAAAAACAAAAACAAAAACTCAACTTCCTATCACCTGCCCTGAATCATACCTTGGACTGAGCCCCAGGAGCCGGAGACAAGGTGGGGGGTGACCCAGACCTGCAGCAGACTTCAAAGCAGACTTCACAGCGGACTCCTCCCCTCAGCTCTGCAGCTCCCGGGAGAGCACATCCGGTGAGGCTTCCCAGGAGAGGTGAGTTTGAGCTTCGATGGGGCAGAGATGCGCTTGCAGGCTCGGGGAGGGGCCTGGGGACCTTCCAGGTCTGTGTCGTCGGCCCTGGGCTCAGGATTTGATCAGTGAGGTCAGAACCACATAAAGCGGGCCCAGGAAGGCTGCCCACCCAGGAGCTGCAGCCTGGGACCCCCGCCCCTCTGGGAACCCCTCCTGCCTCCTCCTGCCCCTGGAATCCACCATTTTCCTGCAAGGTGGGGACCACAGAGTGGTGGGAGGGTTCAGCGATGTTCACTACCGTGGTGTTTGTCTAAGGAATGGATGAACCCTGAGAGTGCCCAGGTGTTCTCCACAGGATGGGAGAGGAAACTGAGGCACAGGGGGTGGAGTCACTGTCTCAAGGCTAGAGGGCAGAGGAGCAGAGGGTGGGGTTGAGCCTCGGCCCCCAGCACTCCCCTCCACCCATCACCTACCTGGCTGCAGGCTCCAGGCCTGGTCTCTGCCTGTTTAACTCTGGAATGATCTGGCCTGTGGGTCACTGGCGCTGTGAGGTCCCCTGGGCGTGGGGGGACGGCGCCATCCTGTAAAGCCCCCACTTTAATGAGTGTGAAGCCGCCTAGTGTGCCGCCACCCTAGGTGCTGGTAATTAAAGCGGGAGGGGCTGTGGCCGGAGGAGGCAGTCAGGGAGTCGCTGTCGTAGGAGGCCGGTGGCTTTGGGGTGGGCGGGAGGAGGCCGGGGCCGCACGTGTTGGGTTTTAATAAAAAAGGACACCTGTGTCCACGTGACCGCCTGAGAAGGTCAACGCCTAAGTCACGGGTTGGGAGTCTGTGTCTGGGATTCCTGGCCCTGGGCAAAACCAGCCTCTGGGGAGATGCCCCGTGTGGGGTCACGGCAGGGACTGCTTGGCTCTGCCTCAGTTTCTTCCCAGGCTCAGGAAGAGGCTGCAGGAGGCGATGGGGGTACTTCTGCCTCTGCCTGAGGGAGTGCAGGACCGGGTCGTAAGGACTTTGGGGTCACACACACCTGGGCATGAGCTCTGGCTCCATGTGCCACTTGGGGCCCCAGCATCCTCATCTGGAAAATGGGAAGAACCCAGTCTCCCACCCGGGTTCCTGTGAGGCCTGGAAGAGAAGGTGCTGCAGACGTGCGAGGTGGCAAATGGAGAGGCCCGTGGGGGTGGAAGGGCCGAGACACCTGGGGCTCCACAGAGGCGGCTGTGGATCACTGCTCCCCACGGGCGGGGCTCACGGCCCCTCCCAGTTTATAGCCTTGGGTCTCGGCCCACAGCCCGTTTCCCCACTCGCCCCGTGACAGTCCCACCCAGGCCCTCCCTGAGCTCCAGCCTCTTCTAAGCAGCTTCCCACCCTCCGTGGGTGTCCCATGGCCCCTCATGGGCCCCCCAGCCTGCTCCTTCAGGTTCCTCCACCCCCAGCTGCAGCACTGCCCCATCCAGTAGACCTCCACCCAGTAGAACTCCAGGGCTCCATTCATGCAGCCACTGCAGACCTACTGTGTGCTGAGGAAGTGCCTACTGTGTGCTTCTCACCTATTATGTGTTGATGACATGATTGTCATGTGCTGAGGATTTACCTACTGTGTGTTGCACACCTACTATGTGTTGATGACACAATTGTCATGTGCTGAGGATTAACTACTGTGTGCAGAGGAGATGCCTACTGTGTGCTGCACACCTACCATGTGTTGATGACAAGACTGTTATATGCTGAGGATTTACCTATTCTGTGTTGCACACCTACTATGTGTTGACACAATTGTCATGTGTTGAGGATTTACCTACTCTGTGCTGAGGATTTACCTACTGTGTGCTTAGGATTTACCTACTGTGTGCTGCAAACCTACTATGTGTTGATTACACGATTGTCATGTGCTGAGGCTATGCCTACTGTGCACTGAAGACTTATCTACTGCGTGCTGAGGATACTGCAGGGACCAAGACAGACACATTCCTGTTGCTCATGGACAGGCAGTGACCAGATACACACATCTCCTTGATAATAACGCAGATGACAGGCACTGCAAAGGAAAATGGAGGCCAGGTGTGGTGGCTCACGCCTGTCATCCCAGCACTTGGGGAGGCCGAGGCAGGCAGATCACTTGAGGTCAGGAGTTCGAGACCAGTCTGGGCAACATAGTGAGACCCAGTCTCTACTAAAAAATTTAAAAAGTTAGCTGGGCATGGTGGCACATGCCTGTAATTCCAGCTACTCGGCAGGCTGAGACGGGAGAATCGCTTGAGCCCAGGAGGTCGAGGTTGCAGTGAGCCGAGGTCACACCACTGCACTCCAGCCCGGATGACACAGCAAGACCCTGTCAAAAAAAGGAAGAAAGAAAGAAAGGAAGAAGAAAAGAAGGAAGGAAGGAAGGAAGGAAGGAAGGAAAGAAGGAAGGAAGGAAGGAAGGAAGGAAGGAAGGAAGGAAGGAAGGAAAAGAAGCAGATAAAATTAATTTTAATAATGTGTTTTATGTAACTCAACCTATCCCAAATACTATCATTTGCTGTGGAATCACAATTGTTGAGATGTTTTACACTTTCTTTGGCACCGTGTCTTTGGGACTTTGGGATCTGGGTGAGTTTCATGTTTTCGGGGCAACTGGGCATGGGCTGATGGAGAAGGGCAGAGGCAGGTGGCACCTGTGGGCCGAGGGACTGTGGGACCTAGGGCCCTGGACTCTATTCCAGGGGCACTGGGGAGCCATGGAGGGTTTGGAGCAGGAGAGGGATGTGGTTGTGTTAACCTTTGAGAATCATCTGAGAAGCTGAGTGGAGGATGGACTTCAGGGTTGTTGAAGATGAGGCGGGAGGCAGCAAGGAGATGGCATGAACGGTGACCCAGGTGACCAGAGAGGAGGCGTCAGGCCTGGGCGCCTTGGTGGGGGAGGGTGTGTGGAAAGAGCAGAGTCGGGGGTTCCCGGGCGCTGGCCACGAGCCCCTGGGAGGGTGGAGGTGACTGTCCAGCTGGGCAGGGGGCAGCAGAGGGGCAGCTCCCGATGTCCAGGGACCCTTTTGGGGCAGCCCCTGACCTGCCTGTTGGGCCAAGCTCACAGAACCCCATGGGGGCTGGGTGACGTGCAGAGGACACCGCCTCGCCTGGTGTGGCTGCGGCCCCTTCCTGCTGGAATGGTGGGCGGGGCAGGCGAGGCGTCAGGGAGCATTGTGCCAGCAGAAGGAACAGCCATGCAGGGTCACAGAGGCCCCAGTGGCTGCCACGGGCTGCAGTGGGGAGCGAGGCTGGCCAGGTCCCTGGAAGCTCACAGGGTCCAGGGTGTCCTATCTAAGTGCAATGGGCAGTCACTGCTGTAGGGCTGACTTGGGCTGACGGAATGAGATTGGGGCACAGAAAACTTCCCTCTGGCCTCTGCAGATGGATTCCAAGCTTCCCTCATGCCAGAGGGGCCAGCGAGGCCGCAGGGGTGTGAGGGAAGCTGCTGGAAGTGGGTTCGTGGATAGCTCAGGAGGGAGCCAGAGGCTATCCAGCTGTAGGGTCAGGTGGCCAGACTGTTGGTGGGGCCGTGGAGGGAGAAGAAGGTTTGGCCCTGCCAAGCCCACCTGGGTCTGATGTTCAGAGTGAGGGTCCGTGTGACACTGCCCATCGCAGGCCTTCCCTCCCACTCGCACCTCGCCCTCCTCGCCCACCTCGCCACGCCGCAGCTAACACTGTCAGCTGGTAATTGTCCTGGTCCCTTTATCCTGCGCTTTAATAAATAATTTACCTGAATTATTCACATGGAAATTTCAACATTATTAAAAATTAACCAACTTAAATGAGTCCATGGTAAATAGCCGGGTGGCTCTTCTGAGGCTGAATGCTGAAGACCGGGTGAATACCGGGCGGGGGGCAGCCCCGAGGAGGGGGCGGCAGGTGCAGGGCAGGTGAGCAGTGAGTGGGGACGGGCGGGCCTGCGGGCCGACAGGGCCAGACCCACCCCTAGGAGTAGCCCCAAGGCAGCTTGGAGCCGGAAGCCCTGTGCCCTGACCCCTCACAGTCTGGGCAGCCTCAGGAAAGTGTCTGCACCTCTCTGGGCCATTCATGCAATGGGATGCCCCCCGCCCGCCCCCACTTGCTCAGAGGACTGTGGAGAGGGCCGGGCAAGGAGGGTAACCAGGGGCAACATGGGATGGTGAGCAAGGAGCCAGCTTCCGTCTAGAAAGCAAATGCACTCTCCCTGCCTGGCTGGGCCATGCACAGAAGTGCTTCCTGACCCAGTGGGCATCAGCAGAGGAGCTCCCTGGGCATGGTGGGTCGTCCTGGGTGTGGAGTGTCCTCAGCACCTGCAAGGCCTGGACACAGAATGCTGAGCAAGCGGTGAGGGAGCTGGTGCTTTGCTATAACCGTTTCCCAAGCGTTTTCCTCAACATCTCTGCCCAGAATGACACCCCAGTTCCTGCATCACTGAAGTCAATGTCCTGTGCAGCTTTATTCATTGTGATTAAAGGGTGCTAGGCTTTGGGGAAACATTCTAGATATCTAAACCAGTTGCTGTTTGCAAAATCGTCTTTACCAAACGGGGCGCTGAGTGCAAATGATTTGGGGTCGGTGTGGCGCCTGTGGACAGGGCAGCGGAGAAACTGTACTTGCTTGGTAAGCTGCAGAGGCCTGGGCTCAGAGAACCCTGCCGGGAACCCTCCCCCGCCTGCACTGTCACCAACACTATGGCCACACGTATTCCTGACAGGCCTGGGCCTCAGACACCTCCATATCACAGGTGATATCCATATCACAAGCTCAGACACAGGAGGAAACAGATCGCCCTGCGAGGAAATGAGCCAGGGTTTGGACCCAGGTGGCTCACGCCTGTAATCCCAGCACTTTGGGAGGCTGAGGTGCACAGATTGTTTGAGGTGAGTGAGGAGTTCAAAATTGCCTGGCCAACATGGTGAAACCCCGTCTTTACTAAAAATACAAAAATTAGCCAGGCATGATGGTGGGCACCTGTAATCCCAGCTTACTCAGGAGGCAGAGGAGGAGGATCACTTGGACCCTGGAGGCAGAGGCCACAGTGAGCCGAGATCGCACCACTGCACTCCAGCCTGGGCGACAGAGCAAGACTCTGTCTCAAAAAATAAAATAAAAATTAAATTAAATTAAATTAAATTAAATTAAATTAAAAATAAAAGAAACTGAACATTTTTCCAATACAAGCAGCAAAACCTAAGGGAACCCTTCTCAAGAAACAGTGTATTTGAGTTACCAGAGGAGCTTATTAAAATCCCGTTTCTAGTTCAGTAAGTCTGGGCTGGGGCCAATGCAATCAGGCAAGAAAAATAAATGAACACGTCCAGATGGGAAAGGAAGTGCTATCTGTGTTCATAAGGACATGATCCTCTGTGAAGACAACCTGGTGGAATTTACAAAAAAAGCTATTTCCAAGATCACAGGATGCAAGAACAGTACGCAAAGATCAAGGGTATAGCAATTGTATGACAATCAGAAACTAACATTAAAATGCCATTTACAAAATGTGAACCACTGAGAGGTAAATCCGACAAAAGGTGCCAGACCTGTGCACTGAAAACTCCAAAAACAGCTGAGAGAAATTAAAGAAGGTCTAAATAAATGGAGAGATATACTGGCTTCATGGAGGGAACTTAAGAATGTTATTTCAGCCAGGTGCGGTGGCTCACGCCTGTAATCCCAGCACTTTGGGAGGCTGAGACGGGTGGATCATGAAGTCAGTAGATCAAGACCATCCTGGCTAACACGGTGAAACCCCGTCTCTACTAAAAATACAAAAAAATTAGCCGGGCGTGGTGGCGGCGCCTGTAGTCCCAGCTACTCGGGGGGCTGAGGCAGGAGAATGGCCTGAACCTGGGAGGCGGAGCTTGCAGTGAGCCTAGATCGCGCCACTGCACTCCAGCCTGGGCGATAGAGTGAGACTCCATCTCAAAAAAAAAAAAGAAAAGAAAAATAATGCTATTTCTGACTGGCCAGGTGCAGTGTCTCACACCGGTAATACCAGCATTTTGGGAGGGAGGCCAAGTTGTATGGATCGCTTGAGGTCAGGAGTTCGAGACCAGCCTGGCCAACATAGTGGAACACTGTCTCTACTAAAAATACAAAAATTAGCCAGGTGTGGTGGCGGGCACCTGTAATCTCAGCTACTCAGGAGACTGAGGCAGGAGAATCACTTGAATCCGGGAAGCAGGGATTGCAGTGAGCTGAGATTACTCCACTGTACTCCAGCCTGGTGTACAGAGTGAGACTGTCTTAAAAAAAAAAAAAAAATCAAAAATGTGTAGTTGGCCAGGGACAGGCCCTAGGTTCTGCATTTGTAACCAACAAGAGCAGAACAAGACAGTGTCTTGTTGATGGCGGCCGCTCCATGGCCTACATTTAAATCATGTCCTTTATCCCACCATCTCCCGAGTCCCGAATCCAGCCCACGGCCACAGGGTGCTGTCTCTGCACATCGCTCCTGTCTCCTTCAGCCTGGGACCCTCAGCCTTGCTTCAACTTTTGTGCAATTAACATTTTCAAAAAGTCCAGGCAGGATATTTATAGAATGTCCGTCAATTCGGGTTTGTCTAACATTTCTCTCGATTTCAATGTATTTTTATTATTATTTTGTTTCGAGATGGGGTCTTGCTCTGTTGCCCAGGCTGGAGTGCAATGGCACAATCTCAGCTCACTGCCACCTCCACCTCCAGGATTCAAGTGTGTCTTCTGCCTCAGCCTCCCAAGTAGCTGGGATTACAGGCATGAGTCACCGTGCCTGGCTGAAAGTTGATTTTTTAAGAAACCCCAGGCCTGCTGTTCAGAGCCCAATGGGTGGGGAAGGCGGTGGGCAGGGGACACGCCGCACGGAAGCTGCTGTGGGGTCTCCTGCCTACGTCACCACCCAGGCTGAGGTGCAGACGGAGGATTTAATTAAACAGGTCAGTCACACCTCACCTGGAGCGCGTCACAGCCCGTTGGGGTAGAAGGGGTGCTCCTTCACCTGCCTCGGGCCTGACTTGAAGTTAATAAAATCCCGGCCAAAGGATGACCTCGAAGCCAGCTCCCTACCCTCCTGAAGGCCACAGCAAGGCCCCTCATAAAAGGTTATTAAGGAAAGTAAATAACTCAGCCCGTGGGGGAGGCTTCCTGGCAGAGGCATCGGGGGCCCCTGGGAGAAGGTGAGGGCCTGGGCCTGGGGGCCAGTGGCCAACAGTGATGGGGGCCCAGGTCCTGCCCCGTAATTATCCATGTAGGGAGGGGCGGGGTAGGGTGGGCGGGGGCTGCTCAGATTCCTCTTAGAAGCTCTGGTTATAAACGTGAGTGTAGAATGTACAGGTTGGGACAAACATGGGCTCCTTTGGGGCGCTCTGGGGTTTACCTCCCTCGGGGACGCAGCGAGAGCTCATCCTGGGGAGGTCCTGGCCCTGTACTGGGGGCACGGTGTGGAGCTGGGCACAGGGGCCTGCACCTGTGGGGCTGCTGCACTGGCTGAGCACGCTGGGCGTGTGTGTTAGGGCAGAAGGCCCGGCCACAGCGGCTCCTCTGCTCAGGGAGAGGCCTCTTCTCTCTTTGGCTTGGAGTTCAAGGCGCCGAAGGCCTCAGGGGCAGCATTAGGGTCTTGTCCTAGAGGACTCTCGGGGAGCTGTGGGTTGGGATCCCGTGGTAGGTCCGTATGCTGCCCAGGAGCCTGGGGGCTCCCCTGTGTGACTTGTAGGGCAGGGACAAACCCTCAGCGCCTTCCAAGCCTGTGTGTGCTCACCTATAAGTGGGAATGGTCAACAGAGACACGGGGGAGCAAACTGGAAAGTGCGGCACCCATCGGGGACAGCAGCTGTAGCTCATGGGAAGCAGGATGGACCCCCTGATCCTGGGCGCTGAGCCGACCTCTGCTCTGGGCCGGCTCGGCCGGAGGTCAGTCCCAGTCCCCCTGCAGATCCCGGCTCACCACAGCCGAGGGCCTCTAGGCCTGTCCTGGGACCACCAGCAATCGGCCCCTCCCAGCCTCCAGTGGCTGGGCGGCTTGGGTGGCCCCAACGGAGGGCCGGGGGACTCCAGCGGCTGTGGCCTTTTCCACAGCTGCCCCTCGCCCCCGACTCCCTAGTAAGATGTCAAAACTTACTACAAAGCTACAGTAATGAAGACAGTGTGGTCCTGGGGTAAGGACTCACATGGAGATTAAGGGAATAAAACAAAATTCAGAGACCAGAAATAAACACACTCGTTCACTGAATTCCAACAAGGGCGTTCAATGAGCATTTTCCACAGATGGCGCTGGGACAACTGGACATCCACAGGCAAGAGTGGACTCGGCCTCACACCACATGCAAAAATTAACTCCAAATAGATCATGGGGGCCAGGCGCGGCGGCACACACCTGTAATCCAGCACTTTGGGAGGCCGAGGTGGGAGGATTGCTTGAGCCCAGGAGTTCAAGACCGGCCTGAGCAACAGAGCAGGACCCATCTCTACAAAAAATAAAATAAAATAAATAGCCAGATGTGGTGGAGTGTGCCTGTGGTCCCAGCTACTTGGGAGGCCGAGGTGGGAGGATTGCTGGAGCTCAGGAGTCCGAGGCTGCAGTGAGCTGTGATTATGCTACTGTACTCCAGCCTGGGCAATATAGCAAGACTCTGTCTTTACAAAAAACTTAAAAAGTAGCGAGGTGTGGTGGTGTGTGCCTGTGGTCCCAGCTACTTGGGAGGCTGAGGTGGGAGGATTGCTGGGGACCCGGAGTTTGAGGCTGCAGTGAGCTATGATCATGCCACTGCACTCCAGTCCGTGCAATATAGCAAGACTCTGACTTTATAAAAAATTTAAAAATTAGCTGAGCATGGTGGCACACGCCTGTAGTTCTAGCCACGCGGGAAGCTGGAGTGGGAGGATCACCTGATCCCAGGAAGCCTTGACTTTGTGGGCTTGACTTGAGGCCCAAGACTGAGTATCCACAGCCCTGAGGTCAGCAAGTGGGCAGGTATGGGTGAGCTATTACTGCGCCACTGCACTCCAGCCTGGGTGATACAGTGAGACCATGAAAAAAAAAAAAAAAAAAAAAAAAAAGAAAAGAAAAACAAAATCACAGAACTAAATGTGAGAGCTGAAGCTCTAAAGCTCTGAAAACAAAACACAGGAGAAAATCTTTGTCATCTTGAATTAGACCAAGCCTTCCTAGACATGGCATGAAAGTCACAAGAGAAAAAAGAAAAAAATAGATACACTGGACTTCGTCAAAATTAGAAGCTTTTGTACTTCAAAGGATGTCATCGAGAAAGGGAAAAAAACACCTGCAAAATGGGAGAACATTTTTGCAAAACGAATTTCTGATAAGACATTTATGTCTAAAATATATAAAGAACGATTGTAACTCAATAACCAAGAAACACATAGCCCAATTTTTTAAATAAGCAAAGGATCCGAATAGACATTTCTCCAAAGATGATATAAAAATGGCCCAAAAGCACATGAAAATACCGTCAGCCATCAGGAAAACACAAATTAAAATGAGACGGCCCCTCACACCCGCTAGGATGACTAAAATAAAGCAGACAGATATTGACAAGTATTGGTGAGGGGGAGAAATCGGAAAGTCAGAACTCTAGCACACTGCTGGTAGGCAGGGAAAAAGGTTGCATCCATTTTGACAAATAGTTTGTCTTTTCTTTTCTTTTTGTTTATTTTGAGATTGGGTCTTGCTGTTGCCCAGGCTGGAGTGCAGTGGTGCAATCACAGATCACTGCAGCCTCGAACTCCTAGGCTCAAGCGATCCTCCCATGTTAGCCTCTGGAGGACCTGAGACCACAGATGTGCACCACCATGCCTGGCTTATTTTATTTTATTTTATTTTATTTATTTATTTTTTGAGACAGAGTCTCTATCTGTCGCCCAGGCTGGAGTGCAGTGGTGCGATCTCAACTCACTGCAACCTGCGCCTCCCGGGTTCACTCCATTGTCCTGCTGAGTAGCTGGGACTACAGGCGCCCGCCACAACACCCGGCTAATTTTTTGTGTTTTTAGTAGAGACGGGGTTTCACCATGTTAGCCAGGATAGTCTTGATCTCCTGATCTCGTGATCCGCCCGCCTCGGCCTCCCAAAGTGCTGGGATTACAGGTGTGAGCCACTGCGCCTGGCCTAATTTTATTTTTTTAATTCTTTTACTTTTTGAGACAGAGTCTCAGTCTGTCACCCAGGCTAGAGTGCAGTAGCACGATCTTGGCTCATTGCAACCTCCGCCTCCCAGGTTCAAGCGATTCTCCTGCCTCAGCTTCCCGAATAGCTGGGAATACAGATGCGCACCACCATGCCCAGCTAATTTTTGTGTTTTTAGTAGAGACAGGGTTTCACCATGTTGGCTAGGCTGGTCTCGAACTCCTGGCCTCAGGTGATCCACCCGCCTCAGCCTCCCAAAGTGCTGGGATTACAGTCGTGAGCCACCGCACCCAGCCAGTTTGGGAGTTTTTAAAAATGTCCAACATGGAATTACCATGAGACCCAGCAATCTCACTCCCACGCATCTACCCAGGAAAAACGAAGACATTACTCCAGCTCTGTTTTGATTAAAATAATTATTATTATTATAAAAAGAAGAAAATAAAGACACACATCCACATAAAAGCCTGTGCATGCATGTTCATAGAAGTATTATTGTCTCCAAACAAGGTGAAGGTGAAAGAAAAAAAGCATCTGTTGTGCTGTGGGGCTGGACACCTCATGCTAACCCCAAGGGCTTGGAGCGCTTCACTGAACCTCTCCTGGGGCTGGACAGAGTGAGGCAGGAATCACAGCCAGGGCAGTGGCCCCCGAGTCCCCCCATGCCACGCGCAGACCACCAGGTGCTGTATCCGAGTCTCCCAACAGACCTGCAATCTCAGGATCGGGACTCCATTGTTCAGATGGAGAAACTGAGGCTCAAAGAAGGGTGGGGACTCGTCCAAGGGAGTCAGGAGAGAAGCCAGGGCTGGAACCAGCCTGGTCGGCCCCCGGGTCCCCACTCATCCCGTGGACAGCCAGCGTGCAGGATGAGGGGCAGGTGTTTATCACGGAGACAGGCCTCCCCGACTGGCCTCGGCTGGCATGCCACTTCTCCATGTGGTCCAGTGACAGCTGTGGCTGGTGGGTCTGTCTCCCCACCTGTAACATGGGAGAGTGGGACTAGAGGACCTTGGAGCCCCTTTGGGGTCCAAGATGGCAGGAGGGACCAGGGGCCACAGAAAGCCCCACCCAGCCTCTTCTGGGGGTCCAGCAGGCTCAGCCACAGCTTCCCCCAGCTCCACCCAGACCCACCTGCTTGCTGACCTTGGGGCTGGGGATAGTCAGTCTTGGGCCTCAACTTTCCCGCCTATAAAATGGGAATAGCAGCAATCGTGTTTACCTGGCTTCGTGGCGTGGCTCGCGAAGCCGGCACCAGCACAGCGCTCCTGAGACGCTCTCATTTGTTTCTGGGCCTCCCAGAGCCAGAGGTTTTCCTGGCAGCTCCAAACGAGGCTTCCTGAGAGTTGGAGGTGGTGCAGACAGACCACCCTGGGGAACTGGCCATCTTCAGAGACCGGGGAACCATCCATGGTGCGGGCCAGCAAGGCCCCCTTCCCAGCGTGGCTGACTTCGCCTCTGAATTAATCTGGATTTTTAAGCACAATTAAAGAGGTAATCGGGGTCAGAGCGCTTTTGAAACACAGTTTAGCACAAAATCCTAATGCAGGAATTACACCAGTGGAGATTGTCAATACGATGGATTCCCACCAAGGGCACTAAACGAGGGTGCACCGGGGCTGCACGCCAGGAGGGGCCGGGCTAATTCAGCAGGGCCTCACCGAGGCAGGCCGGGAGACAGAGCTGCACGGAGGCCTCTGCATCCTGCTCATTACCGGGGAGCCTGGAACACGCTTCGGAGAATTCATTAGGGAAAGAAAACGGTAAAATTTGAAGTTATTTGTAAATCTGACGGGGAAGCCATGCATCACTTCTCAGAAAGAAGTGTGTCGATTCCAGATGGAGCCAACATGGGGGGCGGGGGCTGAGGGGCTCTGGGAGGCAGAGTCTGCAGGCCAGCAGGACCCCTGCTCAGGGCCACAGCAGAGCCTCCCCCAGTCCCAGCCTCTGTCTGCATCGCAGTGGGTTGGTGAGTGGTGGCCCTGTTCCCACAGAGTGCACAGTACCAGACGGGGCAGGAGCACAGAGAGGGCAGGCCCTTGACCACCATCACACAGCCAGGGCACGGCCAGCCGGGAGCCCAGCTCCCCCCGAGGTCTGCAGGGAGAGCAGGGGCTCAGCAGCAGCTTCACCTTGTGCTGGAGACCCCGGCTGAGGCAGCCCTGCCTGCATGTGGGAGCAGGAGGTTGGGGCAAGAATCGGGAGGCCCGGCTCCCTCTGCTCCTTCCCTCCTGGCAACCTCTCCAGCTGAGAAATCTCCCCTGCTGGGAGCCCCCACCCCACCTTCCTGTCTCCTCCGCCCCTTCCTGTCCTGCCTCTAGTCCCGGTCCAGCTGTCCCTCCCTCCTTCTCTCCCCCTGCACAGGTTCCTGCCCCGGCTATGAGCCTCGGCCACCTTCCCGGGCTCACTTCAGATTTCTCTGAGACACCAGCTGTTGGGTTCCCGTCGCACCTGTTCCTTCGGGCTCTCCCCGCGCAGGAAATGACCCTGCACAGGGGCTCGCAGCCTCCAGGCCTGAGGGTGGGCCCCAATTATCGAGTCCCCACTGTGCCTGGTGCCCATGGATCGTGGACCCTGTCATACACATGGGCTGAGTGCCAGGACACCCAGGGAGAGACTACCTTCATAGTCCAGTGGCCCCTCGGCGCCCGGGTCACACAGCAGGGTGCAGGGCACAGGCTGGAACCTCCTGCCCAGGTGAGAGTGGGTCTGGGGTCACGGTGGGCAGTGTGTGCCCAGGGCCAGGCGGGCCCAGCCTCACCCTCCTCCCTGCTGTCCCTAGCATGAGGGAGCCTCACGCCTCTGGCAGAGTGTGACCCAGTGCTTGTGATCAGTGGAAGAACCTTCAAGGGCCGGGAGCAGTGGCTCATGCCTGTAATCCCAGCACTTTGGGAGACCAGGGCAGGTGGATGGCCTGAGATTGGGAGTTCGAGACCAGCCTGGCCAACATGGCAAAACCCTGTCTCTACTAAAAATACAAAAAATAGCCAGGCGTGGTGGTGGGTGCCTGTAATCCCAACTACTTAGGAGGCTGAGGCAGGAGAATTGCTTGAACCCGGGAGGTGGAGGATGCAGTGAGCACCACTGTATTCCAGCCTGGGAGACAGAGTGAGACTCTATCAAAACAAAACATTGGAGGAAGGGAAGGTGCAGAAGGCATGGCCCAGGGCCTCACTGTGGGGTCCGAGGAGCTGGCAGGAGGGGGATGGAGACGTGAACCAGGGAGAAGACGGTGGGGCCGAGAGGCAGGCTGAGGTCGGAGGAGCTTCTCACAATTCCGGGTGGTGAGACGCCCGTCCAAGGAGGCATCACAGCTGTGGAAGGGATGCTGCTCTGGGCCAGCATGGGATGGGACAGACGCTGGGGGATTCGTTCAGAGCCTGGAAGGTGCAGTAGGGGCACAAGTGGGGCAGCCTTGGGTGGAAAAGTGGCTCTGCCTCGGTCTCTACCATGACACCCACAGAGGGGATCCCATGGAACAAAGAATCGTCCCATGGAACAGAGAATCGTCCCTCCTGGGGATGGCAGCCCCCCTGACTACAGTCGAAAGTCTCTGAAGCAGAACTACCAGCCCGGGTCTTTGGCGTCCATGGAGACCCCAGACCCTGGACTGGTGTTCAGGTTGGCCACTGGGGATGGGACGGTCAGGTGGTGCCCTGGACTCAGGGCTGTCTCCTGTCCTCTCCATGGGGGTCTTTCTCTCAGGCTGGCCCCCAGATCCTCCCACAGGGCCCTGCACATGGGCTGAGGGTGGCATCCCTGCCGTGGGAATAGCTGGAAAGCAAGCCACCCCTTCCGGCCCTGAGTGCAGAGGTTAATGGAGGCAGCGGGGTGGGGAAGCCAGGGACCGAGGCAGCCTGCCCGGCTCCCGGCCAGTGGCTGGGCCTGGGAGGAGCCCCTGTCTCTTCCGGCTGGGACAGAATGATCCATGATCAAAGCTCAGGGGTTTATGAGCCAAGTGGGCAGCAGCCGGAACAGGCTGGAGGTGGGTGGGGGCCTGGCCCCGGGATCTCAGGATGCCCCGGCTCCAAGGGGACCAGCTTGGATGCAGGGGGCAGGAGGACCTCAGAGCCCAGGGCCAGGGCTTAGGGTGAAGCCTTCCCTCATGTGCCAGGCACGGCCGGGTGTCCTTATCCTCACAGCGTGGGGAAACTGAAGCTCAGGGTGGATGACACACCCAGGGCCACACAGCCAGACAACAACCAAGTCAGGATTAGGCCTGGTGATGACCCTGCAGTGTCTCCCACACCCAGTGGGGCTGCCCGCCAGCCACAGGTCAACAGGGAGGGGTTCTCCTCGGCAGTGGGTGGTGGGGACGCCGTGGGTCTCAGCGCTGGAGTCAGGGGACTCCAGGCTGGAAAATTGGGGGCGTGAGGAGTCCTGCCTTCCTGGGCTGGGAACCCCAATGACACCCTCTGGGCTGCGAGGTGCAGGTGTGTGTCGCAGAGCTGGAGGTGGCCTGGCTGGGTCTCTGCGTGGGACACCTTTGACCTCTCACCCTGGGGGAGTCTCTGCATCTCTCTCTGTCTCTGTCTCCGTCTCCATCTCTGTCTTGGTCCTGCCCAAACTTTCCTCCCCTTCCTTAACACCAGAAACCACACAGCAGCACCCCACCCCACCCCTGGCCACATTCTTGGGCTCTGGACCCACCCTCCCATCCAGGTCCCACCAGAGCCAAAGCCACAAGGGCAGGGCTCCCTCCTCCACCCAGGGGGGCCCGTGGGCTCCTGCGACTACCACCCGGGCTATGCCAGCCAATGCCCCCAGCCTTCCCGCCCTTCCCTCTGTCTGTTCCCGGCGGCTGCCCCAGTCATGGAGAGAGGCAGAGATAGACCACAGCCCTATGGGGCAACCGGAAAACCCCTCCTCACTCAGGATGAACTCCAAGGGGCTTCCCCATCCCCCGCCGAGGTGGACTCCCAGCCTGGCATCAGGAGCAGCCCACCTGCCTCCTCGGCCCTGCCCCGCCAGGCTGTGCCCCTAAGCCAGCTAGGCCATTCACACCTCCACGCGCTGGTCCCTGCCATGCCTTTGCGAGACGCACCGCCTCCAAAACCGCTCTTCACAGCGAATCAGCCCAGCATAGCCTGCTCACCCACCGTGCCCTTCTCCAGAAGCAAGACAGTCTGGGCTGGGCCGTGAGGGTCCATGACCCCCCACGCCACGCCGTGGCCCTCACTGCACTCTCAGTGCTGGGCTTCCACAGGTGAGCCTCTCCCAGGACGAGTGTGATGTCCCAGGGCCCTCTGAGCCCCTTCTTGTGGGTGGGGTCTGCCTTCCGAGGGTTCAGCTCAGTCCTGCCCAATAGCCCTTCAGGAACTCTCATTATCTTCCCCACTTTACAGCTGGGGAAACTGAGGCTCGGAGTGAGCTAGCCCCTCCCCGTCCTGTCTCCCTTCCCTGCTGGGTCCACCCACTCAGGGCTTTCTAAGAGGGTGGATTTTAATTAAGCCAGTTTGTAATTACCTACCTGCATTTTACTTAATAAACTCGGGGGAGTTTTCATTTTTGGCCTTATTTTAAAATTTCACTGCTGCCTGCCTACATGGAGAGAGAGGTCCTCGAAAGCTAGCCCAGGTGACTGGTTTGGAGCTCCTGGGGAGTCTTGGGGGCTGGCGGACAGAGCTGGGAGCAGCAGGCAGCCCCAGCCCATGCTAGGTGTCCCCTGGCGGCTGCCTGATATGGTTTGGATCTGTGTCTCCGTCCAAATCTCATGCAAAATTGTAATCCCCAATGTTGGCGGTGGGTTGTGGTGGGAGGTGACTGGATTGTGAGGGTTGGTTTCTCATTAACAGTTTAGCACCATCCGTCTCCATCCTGGCCTTGTGACAGTTCACCCTCTCCTTTCTCCTGCTCCTGCTGTGTGAGACGCCTGCTCCCGCTTCACCTTCTGCCATGACTAGAAGCTTCCTGAGGCCCTCCCAGAAGCAGAAGCTGTTGTGCTTCCTGTACAGGTTGCAGAACCATGAGCCAACTAAACCTCTTTTCTTTATTATTTTATTTTATTTTTTGTTTGAGACGGAGTTTCACTCTTGTCGCCCAGGCTAGAGTGCAGTGGCACAATCTCAGCTCACTGCAACCTCCACCTCCCAGGTTCAAGCGATTCTCCTGCCTCAACCTCCTGAGTAGCAGGGATTACACGTGCCTGCCACCACACCCAGCTAATTTTTTGTATTTTTAGTAGAGACAGGTTTTTGCCATGTTGGGCAGGTTGGTCTCAAACTCCTGACCTCAGATGATCCACCCGCCTCAGCTTCCCAAAGTGCTGGAATTAGAGGCGTGAGCCACCGCACCTGGCCTAAACCTCTTTTCTTTATAAATTATGCAGTCGCAGGCATTTACTTATAGCAGTGTGAAAATGGCCTAATACACTGCCCCTCCAGGGAAGGACATGCGTCTCCACCGTGCCCTCAACAAGGGCACTGTCTGCACAGGGGACCCCCTGCTGGGCTCTCAGGGGTCCCTCCTCCACCCTGCAAGCCCTGTCTGCCTGCTGGGAGCGTCCTGATGATCAGACCAGAGAGCTCCCCCGCTTCCACGCGCCTTTTCAGGGGAGGGGCAGTCGGGGGCTAGCAGGGAGTTACAGGCTTGGCACTCGGTGAGGGTGGGCATGGCGGGAACCAGTCAGGGGTCCAGCCTTGGGGCAGCCAGCGGCTGGGGACTCCCCTTCTGAGTCAGACTGTATTAGTCCCTTCTCATGCTGCTATGAAGAAATACCTAAGACTAGGTAATTTATAAAGGAAAGAGTGTTTTTGTTTGTTTTGTTTTTGTTTTTGTTTTTGTTTTGAGACAGAGTCTTGCTCTGTCACCCAGGCTGGAGTGCAGTGGTGCAATCTCAGCTCACTGCAACCCCCACCTCCCGGGTTCAAGCGATTCTCCTGCCTCAACCTCCCGAGTAGGCGCCTGCCACCACGCCTGGCTAATTTTTTTTTTTTTTTTTTTTTGGTACTTTTAGTAGAGACAGAGTTTCACCATGTTGGCCAGGCTGGTCTCAAACTCCTGACCTCAAATGACCCGCCTGCCTCAGCCTCCCAAAGTGCTGGGATTACAGGCGTGAGCCACCGTGCCTGGCCAAAGGAAACAGGTTTAATAGCCTCACAGTTCAGTATGGCTGGGGAGGACTCAGGAAACTTACAATCATGGCAGAAGGGGAAGCAAACACGTCTGTCTTCACAAGGTGGCAGGAGAGAGAAGAATGAGCATCTAGTGAAGGGGGAAGCCCCTTACAAAACTATCAGATCTCGTGAGAACTCATTCACTATCATGATGGTATCGGAATGGGGAAAACTGCCCCCATGATTCAATTATCTCCACCTGATCCCTCCCATGACAGGTGGAGATTATGGAAGCTACGATTCAAGACGAGATTTGAGTGGGGACATAGATGAGATTTGGGTGGGGACACAGGGGGATTTGGGTAGGGACACAGGCAAACCACATCACAGCCAAAGCCAAATCCACTGTCACCTGCCCTCACCAGTGTGTCCATCCCAGGGGAGTTTATTGAGATCCTACTATGTGCTGGGGCTGTGGTGGACGCTGACACGGACCCCTATGCCGCACACAGCTACTGGGCTCACCCTGCTTTTCAGAGCATGGAATTTGTTGTAGGATTGAAAAATCAGGTAAGTTCACAGAAAAACTGCCTTTGCAGCTTCCTGTAGAACATGGGCAGGTCCCCAGAGGGCAACGTTGAGCTGGTGCTGGTGGGCAGCTCACCTCCAGGGAGCCTGGGCTGCCCCAGCAGGGCGGCCGGGTGTGGTGGTGCAGGTCACACACTCAGTCTTCACCTCGAGGCACTGGGCAAGATGGCAGCACCTCCTGGGGCACCCAGCCCCACCCGATTCACACCACTCCCAGGGCCTCAGCACAGAGCCGCCCCCCACATCCCGGGGCTCCCCGTGCCCCTCCCGACACGTGAGCTCCAGGTATGGGGCCCAGAGCAGCAGCAAGGCTCAGCACGGCCCTCAGAGAACTTCCCCAGCACAGGGAAGGGCAACCTCCAGGCCTCCGACTCCGGCCCACCCCAGCTCAGGCTGCAAAGGCCTCGGCCGTGGCCGGGGATGGGGAGCACAGCAGTTCTGCCCCCGGGAGGACCTGAGGCCAGGGGACTGAGCATGGGCAGTCTCGGGGGAGCAGAGCGTGGGGGGACCACTCCATCCAGGAGGCCCCAGGGGCTGAGTGCACCAGATATTTATTTTGTCCTTCCCTGGGACACTGGACGCCAGGACCAGTGCTGACAGATTGACGTAGCAGGTTAATAAGTGCGCTCCCTCCTCCTAAAGGCTAATGAAATATTAATCAGCCTGGTGAGGTCAGCAGAAATGGCTTGGTGGTGCCAGAGTGAGATGCGTTTAATTAATTCTCCTGCGGAGGGTCAGGCCTGTGGCCCCACCCCCCACCTTCACTGCCCTCCACACCTGCCCAGGCCTCAGTGGGGCCTGCCCAGCTTCTTGGCACCACAGACGGCCCCCTCACCCTCAAAACCCTACCCAGGAGGTGAGCGCTGGCATCCCTGCCCACCCCCGCCTGGATCCCCCCAGGAGCCCTCTCCCTGCTTGCCCCTGCCTGGATCCCCCCGGAACTCTCTCCCTGCCCACCCCTGCCTGGACGCTCCCAGAAACCTCTCCCTGCCCTTCCCAGTGCCCTGGGTCTTCTGTCTCCAGGACACCTTCCCTGGCCCGCGTTGGGCTGGCCTGTGGCTGTGGGAGGTCAGAGGGCAGCTCCCACCCCAGCCAGCTCCCTCCTGTCCAGCAGGCCGGGCCCAGGCAAGGTTTCCACCTGCCCGTCAGTGCAGGCTGGGTCTCATGGAGCTGAGGGACAGAGGCTGGAGCTGTGGACACACCAGGTGAGGATCAGTGGCTATGCGTAGCGTACCCAGCGTAGGGCAGAGCCGGAGGGGAGATGGGGTCGGGGCCCTGCCTCCCCGTCTGTCTGGTTACAATCAGGGAAGGCCCCTACCTGCCCCCACTGCAGTGGGGGCTGATCCAGGGCTGGGGGCACAGGGCTTCTCAGGAGGCCCCCCAAAGAAGCCCTCAGTCGTGGGGTGATCGGAGGTGCCGTGGGGTGGAGTTAAGACAGAGACAGGCAGTGGGGTCCCCAGGCCACTGCAGAGGGCAAGTCTGCGCTCCCCCGTGGGACAGGGCTCAATTCCAGAGGAGCAGGGTATTGGGGTCACCTTGTCCGAACCCTAGGCTCACTTACGGAGGTCACGGTGAGGCCCCCAAGGGAAAGGCCGGGCTGTGCTGGGCCAGGGAGGCAGCCAGGCCATGGGGGCCAATGGACACAGCCAGCACCTCTGCCCAATACTGGGCTGGGGACGCTGGGCCCGAGACCACAGTGCCCAGGGACCACAGGACGGCCCAGGCAGTGGCCTGCTAAGGGTGGGGGTCATTGCACAGAAGCCCTGTGATGGGACAGGTGGGTCCTGGGTCCAAGGTTGGAACCGCTGATGGGGCGGTTCTGGAGCACGAGGCTGCCCCGGGGGGCTCCGTCCCGACACGTCTCAGGCAAACCTCCTGGGAGGTGGGTCGGGAGTCCTGCATGTGGGTGTCTGCTCTGGCTCCACGTTAATTTTTTATTTATTTGAAAGTGGGACTGGAAGCGGTTTCAAGTGAGTCTGAAGTAATTAGGAGTTCCTGCTGATGGATCGCACTGGAGGGACGTGAGGATTATTTATTACCGAGTCACTTGCCGGAAAGGTTAGAGGCTGAGAAGTAATTATTTTTCCTTTCTCTCTGCCCCCACCCTGCCTCTCTGTCTAAAGGGGATATTTTACGGGGCGCAGGGAGCAGTCGTGGGGTCCAGGGCCACCCAACCCCCTGCCCCAAAGAAGTGGGCTGACGGTGGAGCTGGTGCCAGAAAGATCTGGGGTCACAGGAGCCTCTGAGGGATCTGCCCCAGCCCTCCTTTCTTCTTCTTCTTTTTTTTAAATCCCTCTCTTTTGCTTCTTTCCTAGTGTAAGTTTCTCCAGGAAGGCAAAGGCACTAACTTGCTGTGTGCTCAGCCCCTTGTGGGATTCTGGGACACTCTGAAATGTGCCATTGGAGCCTCAAGGATACCCTAGGGCAGAATAGCCCAGGCAGCTGGGACAGCAGGTGCAGAGGCCTTGGGTGGGGACCTGCTGGCACCTGCAGGGCTGGGCAGGACAGGGGATGGACAGAGAGAGGAATGGCCAGATTAGATGTTCTGAGAAGCCTTGGAGGGTCAGGAATAGGGAACACCCCTGATCCACTTACTGTCTTCACCTGGTAAGTGTGGGCTTTCAAAAATGCAAAACTCACCCCTTTTTCCCCTCTCTCCAACCTGTCCCAGCCTGGATTTGCCTTGCCATCACTCCCACTCTCTCCTGCAGTAGCATTTCACACTTCCAGGGAGCCGCCGGGTGCAATAGAAGGCTGGGAGTCGTGAGGGACAAGAAGCGCAGCCTGACTGGCGTCAACAGAAGAGGAATTTTGTTGCCTCCTGGAGCTTATCTGTCTGGGGTAGATCTCCGGCTTCAGGCATGGCTTGATCCAGGGCTCAGTTGTCATCATCAGGGTCCACATCTGAGATCTGATTCTTCTGAGATGGTGGCTTGACCTTGAGGCTCCAAATATTTTCCAAGGATCTAGACTTCCAACCAAGATAAAGCAACAGGAGCTAGATTTACCCTTTCACCCAAAACATCAAGAAAACCAGACAAAATTTAAGAAACAATGGCTTTTAGGATGCTAGACATCAGGTAGCAAAAGACAGTGCTCCCTGAAAGAAGGGGGAGAAATACAGGGAGTCTTGCGAGAGTTTTCAGGCTGTGGTGCAGGGAGGGGTACCCAAGTGTAGCCCAACAAACCCCCTCAGTTGAGGAGACAGGGCTAAGGGTCTTAAGAGATGAAGGTGGCTTGAGTTTGCAGGACAACGCACATAAAACGAGAGTCCTGAACAGAGAGTGAGGACTTGGGAGGTCTGCAGAGAGTTCATCCCAAGTGTTCAACTTATCAGTGCATGAATGTGGAGAAATTGTCCAAGGCCTGGGGATGAACCATCCAAAAGGATTAGAGACCAATGCCCAGTGCTGACTCAGGGCTGGGAGATGTATTCTCCCCAGCCAGACTCATGATGGCAAAACTCATCATTTGCAGGTCCCTAGGAAGAATGTTCAAGAAGGTGTTGCCTCAGTTGTAAGGCATAATTAGCACCAGACTGCCACAGATGCACTACACCAATAACAACAGCAAGACTAGAAAGGATTGTGCCCTTCCTTCCTTCCTTCCTTCCTTCCTTCCTTCCTGCCTTCCTTCCTGACTTCCTTCCCTCCCTCCCTCCCTTCCTCCCTCTCTCTCTCTCTCTCTCTTTTTCTTTATTAGACTGAGTCTCACTCTGTCACAGGCTGGAATGCAATGGCACCATCGCTGGTTCAAGCGATTCTCCTGCCTCAGCCTCCCGAGTAACTGGGCTTACAGGCGTGCACCACCACGCCCAGCTAATTTTTATATTTTTAGTACAGACGGGGTTTCACCATGTTGGCCAGTATGATTTCAATCTCCTGACCTCGTAATCCGCCCAGCTTGGCCTCCCAAAGTGCTGGGATTACAGGCATGAGCCACTGCGCCCAACCTTTTTTTTTTTTTTGAAATGGAGTCTTGCTCTATCACCCAGGCTGGAGTGCAATGGCACCATCTTGACTCACTACAGCCTCCGCCTCCCAAGTTCAAGCAATTCTCTTGCCTCAGCCTCCTGAGTAGCTGGGATCACAGGCACCCGCCATCATGCCCAGCTAATTTTTATATTTTTATAGAGACGGGGTTTCACCATGTTGGCCAGGCTGGTCTAGAACTCCTGACCTCAGGTGATCCACCCGCCTCAGCCTCCTAAAGTGCTGGGATTACAGACATGAGCCACCACGCCTGGCCAGATCACATTGTTTCTAAGCAACTTGACTGCATCCCAAAATACAGACTCAGGTATATTTATAGAAATATGAAAATATCAAGCAACCAGTGAGATAAAGTTCACAATGTCTAGCATCCAATCAAAGATTATCAGGCATTAAAAGAAACTGAAAAAACATGACCCAAAATAAGGAGAATACTTGACCAATGGAAACTGACCCCAGGACTGACACAGATGTTAGAATGAGCAGACAGGCACATAAAATCAGTTGTTATAACTATTCTATATGCTCAAAAAGTTAAGTAGAAACATGGAAGATGTAGGCTGGATGAGGTGGTTCACACCCATTACCCCAGCACTTTGGGAGGCTGAGGTGAGAGGATTGCTTGGGGCTAAGAGTTCAAGACCAGCCTGACCAACATAGCAAGACCCTGTCTCTACAAAATCTTTAAAACTTAGCTGGAAATGGGGATGCATTCCTGTAGTCCCAGGTACTTGGGAGGCTGACACAGGAGGATCACTTGAGTTCAGGAGTTTGAGGCTGCAGTGAGTTATGGTCATTCTACTGCACTCCAGCCTGGGTAACAGAGAGAGAAGAAAGAAAGAAAATAGAAGGAAGGAAGGAAGGAAGGACGGAAGGAAGGAAGGAAGGAAGGAGAGAAAGAAAGAGAGGAGAGAAAGAAGAAAGAAAGAAAGAGGAGAGAAAGAAGAAAGAAAGAAAGAGGAAAGAAAGAAAGAGAGAGAAAGGAAGGAAGGAAGGAGAGAGGGAAGGAAGGAAGGGAGGAAGGAAGGAAGGGAGGGAAGAGAAGAGAAAGAGAGAAATGAAAGATAAAGAAAGGAAGAAAAGAAACATAGAAGATACAAAAATGACCCAAACTGAACTTGTAGTTGTGCAAACTATAATGTCTTAGATTTAAAAATACACTAGATGGCATTGATAGAAGATTAGACATGTCAGAAGAAGCTATTCAGAATGAAGAATAAATCTTTTTACTTTAATTACAAACATCAGTGAGTTGTGGGACAGTTTCAAGCAGCCTAATGTGTAGGTAGTTGGAGTTCCTGAAGGAGAGGGGAGAGAAATATTTTGAAGAGATAATGGCTGAAAATTTACCAAATTTGATCAAAAGTATAAACTCACGGATAAGAAGTCTGACATACCACAAGTTTAAGAAACATGATGAAAAGTACATGCAGGTGTAATTTATGAAATTACTAAAAAGAAGATTTATTATTATTATTATTATTTTTGCAGTGGGGTCTTGCTCCGTCACCGAGGTTGGAGTGCACTGATGCAATCACAGCTCACTGCAGATTCTGCCTGCTGGGCTCAAGTGATCCTCCCACCTCAGCCTTCTGAGTAGCTGAGACTACAGGTATGCACCACCATGCCCAGCTAATTTTTTATATTTTCTGTAAAGATGAGTTTTCACCACGTTGGTCAGGCTAGTCTCAAGCTCCTGACCTCCAGTGATCTACCCACCTTGGCCTCCCAAAGTGCTGGGATTACAGGCATGAGCCACCGTGCCTGGCCTAATTTTTTTTTTTTTTGAATTTTTTATAAAGATGGGGTTTCACCACGTTGTCTAGGCTGATCTTGAGCTTCTGCACTGCACTCAAGCAATCCACCTGTCTCTGCCTCCCAAAGTGTTGGGATTACAGGTGTGAGCCACTGTGCCCAGCCAAGGAAAATCTTAAAAGCAAAGAAAAGATACAGAGAGAAAACATACAGAAAGATAAAAATAAGAATGAGAGCATGTTTTTTTTTCAGTGGACATATTAAAGCAAGAAGACAGTGGAGCAACATTTTGAAAGTACTGAAAACCCTTTCAACCTAGAATTCTATACCCAGCAAAACTATTTTTCAGAACTGACAATGAAATAAAGACATTTTCATGAGTTTCAAGTCAAGGTTAAGTGGAAAAAAATTAAAAAATAAAAAAAGACATTGTCAGACAAACAACAGCTGAAATAACTCAGATAACTCATCAGCAGCAGACGTGTACTACAAGAAACGTTAAAGGAAGTCTTTCAAGCTGATAGAAATGTGAATTTACACAAGGAATGAGAGGCACTGGGAATGGTGAGTATACAGGAAAATACATGATTTTCTGTTGCTATATAAATGACTTCCAGTGATAATTGACCATTTAAACAAAATAATAACAATGTTTGTCAGGTTTATAACACAAGTATAAGTAAAGTGAATGCCGACAATAGCAAAAACCCCATGATGGGAGAAATGGGAGTATTTGTACAACAGCAATGCCACAAAAACTGTCCAAGGGATTCTATCAGTGTCAATATCCTGGTTGTGATATTGCATTATAGTTTGCTTTTTAAAATTATTTATTTATTTATTTATTTATTGAGACAGAATCTTGCTCTGTCATGCAGCCTGGAGTGCAGTGGTGCAATCTTGGCTCACCGCAACCTTCGCCTCCTGGGTTCAAGCAATTCTCCTGCCTCAGCCTCCCGAGTAGCTAGGACTACAGGCATGCACCACCATGCCCAGCTAATTTTTGTATTTTTAGTAAAGACGGGGTTTCGCCATGTTGGCCAGGCTGGTCTCAAACTCCTGAACTCGTGATCCCCCTGCCTCGGCCTCCCAAAGTGCTGGGACTAGAGGCTTGAGCCACAGCACCCAGTCAGTTTGCTTTTTTTTTTTTTTTTTAGATGGATTGTTGCTCTGTCACTCAGGCTGGAAGGCAGTGGCAAGATCCCAGCTCACTGCAACCTCTGCCTCCTGTGTTCAAGCGATTCTCTTACCTCAGCCTCCTGAGTTAGCTGGGACTACAGACATGTGCCACCATGCCCGGCTAATATTGCATTTTTAGTAGAGACAGGGTTTCACCATGTTGGCCAGACTGGTCTTGAACTCCTGACCTCAGGTGATCTGCCGCCTCGGCCTCCCAAAGAGCTGGGAATACAGGTGTGAGCCACTGCACTAGGCCTGCATTATAGTTTTGTTATAGATGTTACCACTGGGGAAAACCAGGCAAAGGGTACACTGTATTATTTCTTACAATTGCATGTGAACCTACAATTATCTCAACACAAAAAATTATTTGTGAGTGTGGTTTTTTTGTATGTTTGTTTTTGTTTTGTTTTTTTGTTTTTTGTTTTGAGACAGAGTCTCACTCTGTCACCCAGGCTGGAGTGCAGTGATATGATCTCGGCTCACTGCAAGCTCCACCTCCCAGGTTCAAGTGATTCTCTTGCCTCAGCCTCCCGAGTAGCTGAGATTACAGGCACCCAACACCACGCCCGGCTAATTTTTTGTATTTTTAGTAGTGACAGTTTTCACCATGTTCTCCAGGCTGGTCTCAAACTCCTGACCTCAAGTGATCCACCTGCTTTGGCCTCCCAAACTGTTGTGATTACAGGCGTGAGCCACTGCACCCAACCTAAATTTTTTAAACTTAAAAAGTCAATACAAACTAATAGAAAAAAAAAAAAAAAACCATGATGTACAAAATACCTAAGTTTTAAACATAGAATCTGGAGGGAGAAAATTCCAGAGAGCTGAGGGGAAGCAAGTTCCAGGCCCTTCCTCTTTCCTACCACACCATTTCCAAATCTCACATCTTGACGCCATGAGCTCAGAAGATAAATCTTTCTAACACTCAGTTTCTACACTGGGAAAACAAGGATTAAAAACAGCTGCTTCAACAGATGGATGTTATCCATACATGACTCAGTCATAAAAAGGAAGGAAGGACTGGCACAGGCTACAGAAGGGAGGAACCTTGAAAACATTCTGCCGAGTGGGGCCAGGCGCGGTGGCTCACACCTGGAATCCCAGCACTTTGGGAGGCCGAGGCGGGCGGATCCCCTGCGGTCAGGAGTTTGAGACCAGCCTGGCCAACATGGTGAAACCCTGTGTCTACTAAAAATACATAAATTAGCCGGGCATGGTGGTTGGCGCCTGTAATCCCAGCTACTTGGGAGGCTGAGGTAGGAGAATCGCTTGAACCCGGGAGGCGGAGGTTGCAGTGAGCCGAGATTGTGCCATTGCACTCCAGCCTGGGCAATAAGAGTGAACCTCCGTCTTACAACAAAACAAAACAAAAACAAAAACAAAAAAATTAGCCAGGTGTGGTAGCACACGTCTGTCATCCCAGCTGCTCTGGAGGCTGAGGCAGGAGAATCACTTGAACCCGAGAGGTGGAGGTTGCAGTGAGCCCAGATCATGCCACTGCACTCCGGCCTGAGCAACAGAGCAAGACTGTTTTGTTTCTCAGCAAAACAAAAAACAAAACAAAACACCATGATGCCAGGTGAAGGAAGCCAGACCATATGATCCTGCTGATATGGAATACCCAGAACAGGCAAATCCATAGAGGCGGAAAACAGACTGGCTGCTGGCTGCCAAGGGCGGGGGTGACTGCTACTGGGTATGTAGTCTGTTTTGGGGTGATAAAGGTTTTGGACTAGTCAGTGGTGGTGGCTGCACATTGTGAAAGCACTAAGTGCCTCTGTGTTGTACACTCTAAAATGGCTAGTGGTTAATGTTATGTCCTGTGAAGTTTCCCTCCATTTAAAACAAAAGGATCAGATGTAGTGGCTCATGCCTGTCATCCCCAGTACTTTGGGAGGCTGAGGTGGGAGGATCACTTGAAACCAGAAGTTTGAGACCAACCTGGGCAGTACAGCAAGACTTTGTCTCTACAAAAATGTTTATAAAATTAGTGGGGTGTGGTGGTGCACACCTGTAGTCCCAGTTACTCGGGAGGCTGAGGTGGGAGGATGACAGAAAGAGTGAGACACTGTCTCAAAAAAATTTTAAAAAAAATAAATAAAAAATAGAAATTCTCTTAGAGACAGATCTCACTCTGCCGCCCAGGCTGGAATGCAGTGGTGTGATCACAGCTCACTGCATCCTCGACTTCCCAGGCTCAAGTGATTCTCCCACCTCAGCCTCCCCAGTAGCTGGGACTACAGCGTCATCACACCTATATTTTTAGTAGAGGCCAGGCCAATCTTGAACTCCTGACCTCAGGTGATCTGCCCATCTCGGCCTCCCAAGGTGCTGAGATTACAGGCATGAGCCACTGTGCCTGGCCTGTAAGAGAATTTTTTAAAGGAAGGAGAAGGAGAAGGAGAAGGAGAAGGAGAAGGAGAAGGAGAAGGGGAAGGGGAAGGGGAAGGGGAAGGGGAAGGGAAGGGAAGGGGAAGGGGAAGGGGAAGGGAAGGAATGTAATGAAGGAAGGAAGGAAGGAAGGAAGGAGAAGGAGAAGGAGGAAGGAGGAGGAGAAGGAGGAGAGGAAAGGAGGAGGGAGGAGGGAGGGGGAGAAGGAGGAGGAGGAAGGAGGAGGGGGGAGGGGAGGAAGGAGGAGGAAGAGAGGGAGGAGGAGGACGGAGGGGAGGGAGGAATGGAGGGGAAGGAGGAAGGGAGGAGGAAGAGGGGAGGAAGGAGGAGGAGGGGAGGAAGAAGGAGGAGGGGGAGGATTAGGGGAGGAGAGAGGAGGGGAAGGGAGGAGGGGAGGGAGGAGGGGGAGGAGAGGAAGGGAGGAGGGGAATGGAGGAGGGGAGGAGAGGGAGGGGGAAGAGAAGGGAGGAGGAGGGGGAAGAGAAGGGGTAGGGGGAAGAGGGGAAGAGGGGGAGGAGGGGGAGGAGGGGGAGGAGGGGAGGAAGAGGAAGAGGAGGTTAGGAGGATTATATCAAGTGAGATGACATTTGTAAAGACCTGTACCAGGCCAGGCAGCTGTTGAAAGCACCATCAACAGCAGCTGTTTATTTTGCAACCTGCTCTCCAAATTAATTTCTTCCAGTTATTTAGTGCTTTTGCTTATGTTCCCCACAACCCCATCTGTGGCTATTCTTTTTACACCCATTCAATAGCTGAGCAGATGAGGCTCAGAGAGGGTAAGTGGCCTGCCCAAAGTTACACAGCAGGGCCGGTCCAAGCCCAGGCTCCTGGTTCCAAGTCCAGCTCTTCCTGTGCAATCACCACAAGGTCACGTGCCTGCCCTTGCAGGGGAAGGGGCCCTCAGTGCGTGGACCTCAAACGGCCGTGCTCTCGGTGGCAGTCAGGTGAACGTGGAACTTGGCCGAGGGCTGGCTCAAAGCAGAAAAGGAGCTCTGATGAGGGGGCTGTCCCCAGAGGTGTGGGCAGGACTGGGAGCCGGAGGATCACTCGGGCAAGTGTCCTGGGGCTAGCAGTGCAGGCCACTGCCGCCCAGGCCGAAGCAGCAGGAAGGGCGGGCACAGTCCAGGATGCGACAGGAGTGGGGCTGCCGGGGGAGCTGTGGCTCTGGAGGAGGAAGGAGCCCTCACCACACGGCAGCCCTAGGAGAGGGAGCCAGGGAAACGCACGCTTTCCCCTCTCTCGTCTCCCAGCCCCAAGCCAGAGACCAGGGAGCTAGAGGCGGGGGTGGGGGGTGAAGCCTGCTCCCCTCCCAGGCCCAGAACAGGTGCAGTGCAGCCTGGGAGTGGAGAGGCACACGTGGCCCTCTCCAGTCCACAGCACCACCCCACTCCTGTACCGCTGCACCTTCCCGGCTTCCCTGGGGACCGCACCCATCCTCCTTGCAGAGCATCTTTTAAAAATGTCACACAAACTGCACAATTCCCCACCCCCGCTCCTCCCAGCCCCTCCTCTCCCCACCGGTGCAGCCTCAGGGACTTCCCCACACGCTGTTCCACCCACCAATGCTTTTCCCTCCCCTCCCCACATGGCCAGCTCTGACTCCTCCTTCAGGTCCAGGAGTCCCTCCTCCAGACCCTGGGCCCTTTGCTGCACACCCTCCTCCTTCAGAATGCCCTGGGGACCTGGTTGGGGGCAGGGCCGGATCTGGTTTGTTCCCTGCCGTGCCCAGCCTGCCCCAGTGCCTGGCTCCAGGAAGAACTCGAAGAATAGCTGTGAGATGAGGAGTGAGCGAATGAGTGAGCAGATGCGTGAACGTGTTCAGGGCACCGGGTGGCTTCTTAGCCACAGCTGCAGACGGGTGTGGGATTTGCCTGAGGAGCTGTCTTGCTCCACGGGAGGCCCAGGGCTCCAGCTGCCGCTACCCTGCCCTGGCAGTCACTTCCTCTGCTCTTTACAGGGAGGTAGGCTCTGGGGAGAGGAAGCAGATGGGCTAGCCCCAACTCCAGAAAAGACTCCGGGGCTGCTGATGGAGGGCAGAGACCTGGCTCCATCCCAGGCTGCACTGCCTCTCTGAGCCTCAGTTTCCCTATCTGTAAAGTGGGCCCATTTCTGGCCCTCACTTTGCAGGACTCTACAGAGCAGAAGAGCCCTGTGGCCACAGCCCTCTTCTGCAGGGGCAGACCCCCATCCCTCCAGTCTTGTTCATCCAGCCGCCTTGGTTTCTGCCTTTGCTCTGCTCCCAGAATCCCAGCCACCGGGCTCCCTGGGGGCAAAGGAGACTGGCGGGGTAGGGGTGGCCCAACTGACCGAGGGACCTTCTGCAGCTGCAGGGAGACCAGGGCAGCCCAGGGGAAAAGGCAGGCAGGCAGGGCAGAGACGGAAGGTTTGGGTACCACTGGCCACCCACATCTGTGCCCCATGGGCCACCCACGTCTATGCCCCAGTGCCGACCGGCTGTCCGTCCGTCTGTGCTGAGCTGTTTGTCCGCCAGGGCTGGCGGGGGCTGCCGGGCACGCAGCTGTTTGCTGGGCCTTGTCATGAACCAAACACGGTAACTGTTTAACGATCGAGCCACACTAATGAATATTGGGCCAGATATTTTCGAGGCTGTTCCGACTGATTACTTGGAGAGCTGAGTTCGTCTCCAATTACCCAGGCAATTAGGCGACTAATTAAACACTTACCCTTCGCTTCGTAAACAGGAGTGAGCGGGTGGGAGCGGGAGCGGGCTCTGGCGGTGCCTGTGAGTTATTGGCTGTCAGAGAGCCCCATGCGCTCACAAACACACGTGCACACGCACACGCGCACACCAGCATCTCAGCCGCTCCGTGGGCAGGTGGGCCAGTGGTCAGACATGCAGGGGGACCGGCATCCGGAAGGACGGAAGGGCCTGTCCAGACCTCATGTCAGAGTCCGGCCTGCTCAGCCATCCACTGTGCCCACTCTGGGAAGCCCTCCTGCTTGCCCTGGCCCGAAGGAGCTCAGTCTGTTGACTGCTGGGCCTGTCCTCCACCTCCAGGGAAACTCTCCTCTCCTGGGCTCGGGATTCCTGCAGGGCAGAGGCCGTTCTGTCCGCTGAGAGGGGCAAAGCCAGCAGGCCCCAGCCTCTGGCCTCCACCCACACTCCCTGCCAGAGTGATCTGCCTGGAAGACGCACCTGAGCCATCACGCATGGAGGATTTAAGGCATGGCTCCCAACTGCAGTGATAGTCCACCCACGGAGGGGCTCAACGCCCTCTGTGCCGCCTCTGGGCTGGCTGTAACAGCCCCAAGCCACAAAGGAGTCAGAGGCAACGACACGGGCTTCCGGGACTGGCAGAAGAGGCCAGGCCAGGCGCTTCCACCCTGCCACCAGGATGCTGGTGCACGAAGGCCTGTGCCACCGTGCTGCACATATGTGTATGTGTACATGCATGCACACATTCATACACACATGGCATACGTGTGCACACTTTCAGTCTGCACAGATTTGCAAACAATTGTAGGGGCTCATGATCCCTAGAGACCACACACGGTGCTCCTCCCCTGAGGGTGGGGCCTGGGATGGGGAACCTGGATCCCGTCTCTCTCTCTCTCCCGCATACACCCTTCCCATGTACGATGGCAGAGGCCAGGAGGACAGGGACGTCCTTGGGCCCGCAGTCAGAGCTCTGTCTCTCCTGGTCACCCGCGGGGCAAGGCTTCGTGAGCCCCACCTGGCCTGCAGGAGCGGGAGGGGAAGACATTGTGTGTTATACTCCAGGGACCCCACCTCGCCTGCTCTACCATTTCCCGTGGCCACAAGGTCAGACCCCCATCACTCCTGCCCTATTTGCCTCCAGGCCCAGACACCCCTTCCACTGCTCCCCGCAAGATACAGAGCCTGACAAACAGCGGGTGCATCATAAATGCCTGTGGAAGGGACGTCTTAGCCGGACCTCCGAGAGCCTCCAAGTTCAAGCACTACCTCACCTCCCCACTCGCTGAGAGGAAACCACCCGGCCATCCCCCAGCCTCCCAGGTCCCCACCCTCCTCAGGGAGCCCTCTGGGGGCAGGTGCCCAGCTCCCCTGTCAGGACAGTGCCCCCAGGAGGGTTCACCATGGCATCCAACACCAGCGTCCCAGGAACAGGGCAACCAACTGACTTCAGTAAATGCTGTCCCTGGGGTTGTGCAAGGTGCCCTGTAGATGCAGCCGACACCTACAGTCAGGCAACTTTAGGTCCAGGAAATGACCCTGGGCAGCCTGGTGGACCTGGTCTAGTCAGCTGCAGGCAGTAAGGGCAGCACCAAAGCTCCCAGAGGAAGGAGAGATTCCACCTGTGGACAGCATCTCTGCTCCTGGACCCGCATCCAGTCTGCCCCTCCTGGAAGCTGGTCATGAGGACCCGGGACTTGCCTGCCAGCCCCACGATCACAGCAGCTGATGCCTACAATAAGTCTCTCTTATAAACATATATACACACATATACATATACACATATACATAAATATATACATATACACATATACATAAATATATACATATACACATATACATAAACACATACATATATATGTATGCATATATACATATACCTATATATAGACATATACACATATAGACTATACATATACACATATATACATATACACACATACATATACACATATACACATATACATACATACATATACACACATACATATATAAACATACATGTGCACACATACACATAAATACATATACATATATAGACATATATACACAATACACATACACAAATACATATATAGACACATATGCACATATACACATATATACATATACATATATATCCATACCCATATATAGACACACATATACATATATACATACACATATACATATCTCCAAATACACATATATACATATATGCATGTACATAAACACATATACATAGATGCATAGATATGTACATATATAGACACATGTACACACATATACATATATGCATATGCATATATACATATGTAGCAGAACCAGCCGCAGACAAAACTCCTCAGACACTGGATTAAAGAAGGAAGGAGGCTTATTCAGCCGGGAGCTTTGGCAGACTTGCGTCTTAAGAACTGAGCTCCCTGAAAAAGAAATTCCTGGCCCTTTTAAGGGCTTACGGCTCTAAGGGGTCCACATGAAAGGGTCGTGATAGATGGAGCAAGTGTGGGGAACGTGACTGGGGGCTTCCTGCATCAGCTGACAGAAGAGAAAGTTGTGCAATGCTTCCTCATACAATGTCTGGAATTTACAGATAACACAAGTAGTTTAGGGCAGGGGTTGATATTATTTTAACTCCTAGGGCCAGGTGGTGGTGCCAAGATCGTCTGGCTATTTATCTTACTTCTGTTTCTTTTCAACTTTGTGCTTTTTTCCTTTTCTCCTGTCCTATAAACTAGGCAAAAGTGGGGAAGAGGGGGGCAGCAGGAAAAGTGGTGGTCTCCTTTCTTAATATACCTCTATATAGACATATACACATATAGACTATACATATATGCATATATACATATGTAGACATACATATAGACATATCTGTATACACACATATACATATATACATATACATATATACACACATACATATATACATATACATATATACATACACATATATACACATACATATATACACACATATACATATACACATATACATATATACACACATATACATATTTTGTTTTTGTTTTTTTGAGATGGGATCTTGCTCTGTTGCCCAGGTTGGAGTGCAGTGACGGGATCATAGCTCATCACAGCTTTGAAGTCCCAGGCTCAAGCAATCCTCCTGCCTCAGCCTCCGGAGTAGCCGGAATGACAGGTGCACAACACCACACCTTGCCAAATTTTTAAAAGATTTTTTGTAGAGATGGGGGTCTCACTATGTTGCCCAGGCTGGTCTTGAACTCTTGGACTCAAGCAATCCTCCTGCCTCAACTTCCCAAAGTGCTGGGATTACAGGCGTGAGCCTCTGTGCCCAGCTTATATTTACATTTTATATATAACAGAATAATATATGTAGATATATTACAGACACACATAATATATAATAAAATATATAATGATGTGTAGAATATGAACAGGTAATGATGATGTGTCCACATGTACTGAACGCCGGCCCTGTGCCAAGGGCTGGAGCCTACAGTCTGGGTGGAGGCTGGCTAGGAGTGTGGGGACAGACATTGAAGAATAATAATACTTCAATATAATGCAGCCCTGCAGCCCACACCTGTGCTCTAAAGAAGCCCAGGAGCCTGGAGCGGGGCTGTGAAAGGAGGATCTGGGGGAAGTCAGGGAGGGCTTCCCTGAGGAGGTGACTGGGGAGAGTGAGAGTGAACTAGGAGAGCATAGGAGGGAGGGCAGAGGCGGCAGCAGGCTCCCGGGCCCTGTAGTTGGAAGGAGGGGCGGGGCCTGGAGGAGGGTGGGCTGGGGGGCAGTGGGGTGCCTCTGGGGCATCGTCAGGGGCAGTGGTTGGGGTCAGGCCTGGACCCTGAACGCCATACGTGGCCACAGCGCCTCGTGTGTCCAAGAGGATTTTCCGAAGTCGGCCTTGGCTGCATCTCCCCTCCCACACACCTGTCTAGAACTGGCCTCTGCCATCGAGACAAAGGCCTTTGCTTTCCCTGCCTGGAAGACAGGCAGGCTCGGTGCCTCCCTTCTAACGGTTGGCATGTGGAAGAGAGAAAGCTCTGAGGTGCCCGAGCGGAGTGGGAGAAGGCCATGCCGCTCCCATCTGCCCTGGTACCCGGCCTCTCTGCAGTGAGGAGGCCCAAGGCCACACAGGGGCACCTGCAGGCCCCAGCCCTGGACCTCATGCCCGACGTGCAAGTGAAGAGCCTTTGCCTGGATCCAACCTCCACCCCGCCTCCCAGCTGCCACGGAGACAACCCGGCCCTGCCAAGTCCCCATTTTGTGAGCAAAATGGATGTTTGAAGCCACCGAGATGTGGAGTGCTTTGGGGGCAGCACATCTCAGTGTAGCCTCCCAGGTCCTCCCCAGAGGCCCTGTCCAAAGAGCAGGGACCTGGAGTTGAAGCGTTTGAGACCCACCCTGACCACACTGCCAGCAAGTGGTGTCTGGATTTGAACCCAGGAAGCACCCAGCCAGTCCTGAGGGGCAGCAGAGGAGGAGGATGGTGAGACCCCAGCCCAGGGGGGCGGAGAGCAGCAGCCACATACACGCCCCCGGGAAGCGAGGGCCCTTAAATGCTGGCCATACCCTCGGGGCACCTGGATGGGGCAGAGGGCAGTGCATGGCGCATCACAGCTGGCCTCACACTGACCTCCATGGGGGTCCCTGGTACCCACTCCCTGGGCCACACCATGGATCTTGCCGCCCCAAGAAAGGACTCTGAACACTGCCCCTACCAGGTGACATCTGGAAGAGTCATGCCGTGGGGCTGGGCCTGGGGTGCAAATGCTTTCCTCCCTGGGGGCCGCACTCCCCCATCCCCTCTGCCTCCTCCACCTGCTTTGCCATCCAGAGGCCAAAAGCCCCTCAGACTCTGCGTTGAGTGCCAGGCCCGGCCTGCTGGAGACCTTCTGGGTTCTCCCACCAGCCTCAGGGCTATGGGATGTCACAGAAGGACCTGCACCCGGCGGCGCCCAGGCTGAGCCATGGCACTGGTTTGTGGGCGGCTGGAACAAAATGCCGCAAGCTAGGAAGCCTCAGGCCACAGGAATTGGCCGTCTCCGTTCTGGAGGCCAAGTTTGAGACCAGGCGTTGGCAGGGCTGGTTCCCTCCTCCCTCTGGGGGTCCCTGCTCCAGGGCCCCTCCAACCTCCGGGGCTGCTGGCACTCCTGGGTGGGCCTCGCTGTGCAGACGTGGTGCTCCGGGGTCTCTGCCCATCTTTACGAAGCATTTTTCTCCATGTCTCTGAGCCTGACTTCCCCATCCTCCCCTGAGGACAGCTGTCGCCTTAGACAGAACCCCCCTCAGCCATAGTTATCTGGACATTTGCAGAGACCTCATTTCCTAGTAGGGCCATACTCAGGAACCAGGGCCTGCACACTCGGTCACCTGTGTGTTAGGCAACCCTGGCCTGGGCCTCAGTTTCCCCACCACGTGAGGCCAAAGAAGGCAGGCCTGGGTCGCTTCCTTTAGCCTCAGCCCCGTGCCCAGAGTGCTGATTCCAGCCGTGTGTTCACAGCCTGGGGTCCTCGCTGGCCCAAGGGGCCCTATCCACAGCTTGGAAAAGCTCAGCCAGTTCCACACCTCCTGGAGGCTGAGTGAGGCGGGGACTGCGGAGACACCTCCCTGGGGAGCCGAGAGAGTGGAGGACAGGGTGAGCGGGACTCCCTGCAGTCACCTCCTCCACAGGGAGAACTCCTGGCATCCTCCATGCCAGCCTGGCCCCACCCCAGCCCCTTCCCATCTCCATTCTGCCCGCTTCTTGCTCCTAACCCTACCAGAGATAGGCAGCCTCTTCCTGGCATTCGGGGCCTCCAGAACCACAGCCAGCGTCCCCTCCCCTCCCAGCCCCTGCCTGTGCCCTGTAGCCCCAGAAGCTTTCCTGCCTCCAGGCCTGTGCTCGGCTGGGTACCTGGTTCAGGAGCCTCTGCACCAGCCAGAGTGTGGGCTGGGGCCCCAGGGAGGCGCTCCCTGGGGTTGGCAGAACCAGATGCCTGAAAAACAAAGACAGGTGGGAGCGAGGGAGAGAGAAGAAACGCCTGGTAAACTAACAAAGGAATGAAGGAACGAAGGAAAGAATGAGCGAGGCTGTGGACAAGCCGGCCGCCCCGCAGACCACGCCAGGGTCTCTAAGATCTTGGGCCGCAGACAAATCCAGGTCTGCCCCTCTCAATCTGTGGGACTCGGGCAAGCCTCATCCCCCGTTGGAGCCTCAGTCTCCTCATCTCTCAAATGGGGGTGACACCATCCCCACTGCCAGGGGTTCCACTGAGAGGGTCACAGGAAGGTGCTTAGCCCAGGGCCTGGCCCCAGGGCACTTGACAGGCCCTAACGCTTTGGCTTTGCGCTACAGGGGTACCTGCCATCCCAGGATGCCACTGTTGGGGCCCCGGGCACAAGAACCACTGGGCAGCACTGGCCCCGGCCACTCCACACTGGAGGCCTGCTCCCCCTTTATTTCAGGAGTCCCCACCTCTTCCCCACTCCTCTGGGACTGGGGAGCATTTCGGGGACCCCAGCCAGGGCTCACAGCAGCCAGGATACCCAGGGACTCACTCCCGGCACTCACAAGCCCAGAGACCCCGCTGGGCCCCTGCCACCCCCACCGCCCGGCGCTGGTGCCCGCCCTGCCAGGCCCAGCCGAGAGGCCGGTGGAGGGCGGCCACGCCAGACAAAAAGCCTCTGTTTCGGCTCAGCTGCGCGAGGCCGATATTTATGGCGGGCCGGGAGTTTAAGAAAACAGGGGCCTTCCGTCCACGGGCGAGCGCGGCCAGCAGGGGAAGCCGGGGGCTAATTAAATCTGCACGGGCCGGGGCCACAGAGGCCGATTGTGCGGCCAGAGGATGTTAATGTGCATTTTAAATATTTATTGTAACTGAGGTAGGTTAGGAAAACAGACATCCTTCCTTTCAACACTCTGTGCGTCAGATTTAGGGGCTTGCCTGGCTGCTGAGTGATTTCACAGCAGTCGGCGAGGCCAGGAACCCATCCATCACGCCCCGCGAGAGGCCGGTGGAGGGGAAGGATTAGCGGCTGATTTATGGGCCGGCAGGGCCCACAGGCCCGCGAGTGGGCAGGGCAGCCGCGCACCTGTCTGGGGCGGTGGGCAAGACGGGTAGGAGGGGCATGGAGGGACCCAGGGGTCTCCCTGTGTCTGGCAGGGGCAGGAACAGGAACAGCTTCAACTCAGCCACCATGACGCTATGCAAGGGCTGCGGGCTCCAGGCACCCCTGCCCCTCTCTGGGCCTCAGTTTCCCCATCCAGAACACGGGAGTAGATGAGTCACTGGGCAAGTTTGCTGGAAGCAAAATAAATCTGTGGCGTGATGCTTGCTGCTGGTAAACGCTCTCAGGAAATAAAGCCCTGGGGTGCTGCGTTTGCCAGGTTCCACGGTGCAAACACTCCCTCCCGGCCGATGTCCAGCTGCCGACTTGCGATGGCCGAGCATGGAGCGGAGCGGGGCAGAACTGCGGATAGTCGGCTCCCATGGACGGGTCCCAGCTGGCAGGAACTGACCCCAGCGCCCCTGCCCACAGCCAGCGGCCAGCATGGGGCCTCTCTGGCCACAGTCAGACGTCAGCGATGCTTCCCTTCCTTCTGCAGCAAGAGTCCTAGGGTCTAGGCTGTGTGGAAGGAGGGCTGAGGGGGATCTGAGCAAGCCAGGCTCCCAGGGCCCAAGCGGGCTGCAGGCATCGGGAGTGAGGGAGGGCAGGGGATCTGGGGGCAGGAGCAGTGGGGAGCTGGAAGGAGGGACACCTGGACCCCGGGACGCCACGGCTGGGGGCCAAGGAGGGTCCCGCTGCCCTTCGGGGTTCATGCTCTGTCTGAGGTTCAGGTTGTAGGGCGTCTGTTGTCACTGGCAGCCGCACTAGGCAGTGGCTGGCCGGATTGGGGGTCAGCTGGCTTCTGGGGGGACTGGGTTGAGGGGACAGAAGTCAGGCAGGCAGTGAGCCTGGCAGAGAGTGGGGAGCCCCGCGGGGCCCCAGCTTGCAAGCATCCCTTCAGGAGGGCTCTCTAGGGACAAAGGCCTGGCTTCCTGGCCCTGCCCTCACAATTGCTCAGCAGAGTGGCTCTTGGGGACACTTCTGAGGTCTGTCTCGTCCACTCAAACTCCTGTGCATGCAGGTCTGGGACCCTCTCAGGGCCTCCCCTTGCACACCCCCAGAGACAGACAGCTCAGCATCTTCCAGGCAGCTCCAGGCCACCCTCCATCTCTTACCCAAGCCCTCAGGGCTCCTCTCGGGACACAGGTGGGGCCTCACCCCCACAGGGAAGTGACTGCCGTCCTGGGCCTATAGCGATGGCCCCAATCCTGGCCCTGCTCTGCGGTCACCTCACCTCCCTTCCTCCCAACATGCAATCCACTCCTGTTTTTCTCCTGTACCAGGGTCCCAGGCCCCTCACCACAGGCCCGGTCTCCTGATCTCCCTGTCTGTCTCCCACACCCGTGGGAGGCTCCCGCTGCCCTGGGCTCAGTTTGGGTGGGGGACTGACCCCTCCCTTGTGGTGTCCCCATCACTGGGTCCCCTGAGCTGCTGACCACCCTCCTTTGGGAGTTACCTTCTGAATCCAGGAGGCCTTGACTGGCTGCCCAAGGGACAGGATACCAGTGCCCGGTCCTGGCTCCCAACACTGCCCCCCAAGTGGTGGGGGGAGTGGCCAGCTTTGTGGATTCCCAGACAGATACACGCAGCCGGCCCTGCCAATTAGGAACTGAGCACAGACCGCGCAGTCAATGGGGACGTGGCTCCCAGCACCACTGCCCCCTGCCTGGAGGATCGATGATCCCTCCCATCCTGCAGGCCACGGAGAGTGGGGCGCCTGCGGCTGGGGCCCAGTAGGCCTCCTAGGAGAGGAAACAGCCTCTCCGAGCCCCAGGCCGGCTCCCCTGAGGGCGAAGTGGGTGGCACCCTCAGGCCCTCCCCACCAGCCCTAGGCAAAGCTGTTTTTCCCATGGAAGTCAGGAACATGGAGGCTTCCAGAGCCCAGGGAGGCCCCCTCCCCAGGCCCCTGGTCCCACAGACCCCTTAGTCCAAGCCCCCAGGCCCTGTAGTCCCAGCCCCACCTGACCCCCAGGCCCAGCTCTAGTCCCTCCTTCTCAAGCCTGGATGGGAGATGTTGCTGCCTCAGCTGGGTGAGGCCTTAGGACAGCCTGGAGGGGGCTTCAGCCCCAGGAGGGAACTGGGTCCCGCCACTCAGCCCCAGCTGTCAGGTCTGCTGCATCCCTTCCCCCAATGCCAGCAAAGTCCAGCTGGGGCCAGGCCCAACCCCAGCCCAGGCTGCTGCGGGGCAGAGTCTGACCGCCCCAGTTGGGGCAACAGTCAGCGTCTTCAGGGAGTGGGGAGCTCCTCAGGGTCTGCAGCGCCCCTCCCATGCCCTCTGGGCACCACTGCCCGTGCACACACATGTCCACACGCGGGAAAGCATGTGTGCGCTTGGACACAATGAGCACCTCCCACCTGACAATTACCTGAGGCTGCACATGGACATGCTTACACACATGCACATGCTTGTACATGCATGCATGCACTCTCAAACACAGACACACACACATGCTTGTGCTCTCACACATGGACACACACATGCTTGTACACGTATGCAGGCACGCACACTGACATGCTTACACACACGCACATGCTTGTACACGCATGCATGCACTCACACAAGGACATGCGTACACACGCATGCTTGTACACTCACGCATGCACTCACACATGGACACGCTTACACACATGCTTGTACATGCATGCATGCACTCTCACACACAGACATGCTTACATGCACATGCTTGTGCATGCATGCACTTTCACGGACATGCTTATGCACATGCACATGCTTGTACACACATGCATGCACTCTTACACATGGACACGCTTGCACACACTTGACATGCTTACCCACATTCGCACGTGTGTACACACATGCAGGCGGGCACTCCACACCCAGGACTTCATGTGAACACACTGGTTCAGGCGTGAGCACACACAAGCATGTGTGCAAGAACATTCACCCTCTCAGGCACCTCCCCCCAGCCCCCCAGCGCCTTAGGTTCCCACCACGGCATGAACATGGTCACAGGAACGTGCACAGACACACACATATCAGATGCACACACACATATCAGATGGACACACACAGACACACATATCAGATGCACACACATATCAGATGGACACACACAGACACACACATATCAGATGCACACACACAGACACACACATATCAGATGCACACACATAGACATGCACATGGATCCCTGTGCACGTTCACTTGCTCCCTCGCCCAGGTGCACATGTGAACACACACGTCTGTTTTCACATGCTAAGCACACACACCCACTTTCACACACTTGCACCCTTGCTCCCAGTCCCTGGACCTGCGTGTCTGGGACAGGTGCCAGGTAGGCCTCCTAAGACCGAGTGGGAAGCCCCACAGCCTGTCTGGGGGCTGCCTTCTGGGTCCCACAGGTCACATTCTGGGATGGTGGGAGTGGTCCAGGCCCATTGTGAGGACCATGTGACTCCAGGCAGCATCGGTGGGTGTGACTGTGTCGGGGTAACGGAGCCGCACACCCTACCCGCACTCCCCACCAGAAGTCGTCCTGTGACTTTGACACCTTGGAAGCCCAGAACCCCGCGTGTGAGCTGTGAGGGGGACGCCTCAGGATGCAGGTGTCAGAACGGGATGGAGACGCCATGAAGGACAGGTGAACCTCCTAGAGGGCTCCCTCCAGCCAAAACTGGGACCATTTGCGCATCCAAGTTGAAAATGATTTGAACAGATTTTAACTCAGCGAAACAGGCGTCCATACCGAAACGGGGGAGAATAAATAAGTGGGAAGATGGACAATTTGGTGACAAACAGGATATCCAGTCTCAACGAGGAAAGAGTCACTTTTACAGTAGGGACATCTAGCAGACACCCCTGAATCAAACAATCAAAGTGAACAGCATCCCTCAAGGGGCAGCCAAAACCAGGCGTCCCTGGGAGGATGTCCCAGAGAGGAACCAGGGTCCTCCTGGGCTGCTCTCTCCAAATCATAAAACTAATGCAGAGGAGACGGCAGATACTTCCCAGGACAGGCGCGCTCCACAATGGCCTGTTACCTCCCAGAGTGCAGGGGTCCTGGGGATCAGGGGGAGGCCCCGGGCAGAGCAGGGGGCACTGGAGAGGTATGACACCGGTGTGTCTCGTATGGCTTTGTGCAGGTCTCTCTGCTCTGAAGGGCGTTTCTGGGGCAACGGGGTCTGAGGAGTAGAAGGGAGTTGTGAGCCTGTGTTCTGGTCACCTACCACTTCCTAACAAACCCCCCAAAAATAGAGTGGCTTAGAACACCAGCTGCAGGGTCTCTGTCTATTTTGTGGGTCGGTGATCTGGGCAGGGCTCAGCCGGTGACTCTTGCATGTTTTCCACAGTCCCTCACTGCCCAGGATAGGGCTGGGGCTGAGCTCAGGCAGGGCCTGTGTGATTTACACAGGACAATGAGCTGCACACCCACTGGTGGCCTCAACGGCACAGTGGTCCCAGATAATCAAGTTTCTTACAGGGTAGCTCAGGGGGGCCCAGGAAGGGGGTCCTAAGAGACTAAAGAGAGAAGCCACGAGCCTCTTCTTTTTTTTTTTGAGTTGGAGTTTCCCTGTTGTTGCCCAGACTGGAGGTTAATGGCACAATCTTGGCTCACCAAAACCTCCGTCTCCCAGTTTCAAGCAATTCACCTGCGTCGGCCTCCCAGGTAGCTGCGATTACAGGCACCCGCCACCACGCCCGGCTAATTTTGTACTTTTAGTACAGATGGGGGTTCTTCATGTTGGTCAGGCTGGTCTTGAACTCCCAACCTCAGGTGATCTGCCTGCCTCAGCTTCCCAAAATGCTGGGATTACAGGCATGAGTCACAGCTCACAGCGCCTGGCCTTTTTTTTTTTTTTTTTTTTTTTTTTTTTTGAGAGGATCTCCTTCTGTTGCCCAGGCTGGAGTGCAGTAGCATGATCTTGGCTCACCGCAACCTCCACCTCCTGGATCCAAGCGATTCTCCTGCCTCAGCCTTCCGAGTAGCTGGGATTACAGGTGTGCACCACCACACCCGGCTAAGTTTTTGTATTTTTAGTAGAGATGGGGTTTTGCCATGTTGGCCAAGTAGGTCTCAAACTCCTGACCTCAAGTGATCCACCTGCCCCAGCCTCCCAAAGTGCTGGGATTACAGGTGTGAACCACTGCGCCTGGCCAAGCCTTTTCATGACCTAACCTAGCAAGTCCCAGGAGGTCCCTCCACATCCACCAGAAAGTCACCAGAAGGCCGGGTGTGGTGGCTCCTGCCTCTAGTCCCAGCACTTTGGGAGGCTGAGGCCAGAGGATCACTTGAGCCCAGGGAGGTTGAGGCTGCAGTGAGCTATGATCACACAACTACACTCCAGTCTGGGCAACAGAGGGAGACCCTGTCTAAAAAAAAAGAAAAAGAAAAAAAACTGATTGCAATAGGACTGGAAAAAAGAAAGTAAGTCCCTTCAATCCAGCACCCAGCCTGTGTTTCCTGATTTTGTAGAATGAGTATCACGTATTTGGGGAAAAGGCAGCTTGTGCCAACAAGACATTCTCAAAAGGTTCAGGAAAGACAAAGTTCTTTATACTGTTCTTACTATACATAGTAAGAATATACACTTTTTTTTTCCTTTTGAGACAAGCTCTCACTCCGTTGCCCAGGGTGGAGTACAGTGGCACAACCTCAGCTCACTGCAGCCTTGACCTCCAGGCTCAAGCCATCCTCCCACCTCAGCCTCTTGAGTAGCTGGAAGTACAGGCACGCACCACCATATCCAGGTAATATTTTTTAGAGATGGGGTCTCGCTATGTTGCCCAGGCTGGTCTCGAACTCCTGGGCTCAAGCAATTCTCCCACCTCAGCCTCCCAAAGTGCTGGAATTACAGGCATAAGGCACCTGGCCTATTCTTACAATATTGTTTTGTGTTTGAGATGGTTTCAGAGTAAAAAGTAAACAAAGTCTTCCACGGCCCCAGCACCCACAGGGAGGGGAACAAGCTCCAGCCTGGGCTTCTCGGGCTGCTGCCAACCCCACCGCCTGCCCCCCCTCACCTTGGCCCCCCACTCTGCCTGCCCACATTGAGCCCAGCTTTCCACCCTCTGTCCTCGTTCTTCAAGTCCTAGACGTCCTTCAGAGCCAGCTCCAGGTGCCCCCAGACCCCCAATCGGCCCCTCACCCTCCGAGAGTCCAAGAGGCCATTGAGCCTCCGGCAAGTTGCAGCCAGTTCAAGATCTCCAACCCACTCCAGGCTGGAACCTGACAAGCTAAGAGCACGAGGGTCCTGTATTTAGCTTGCTGCAGCCTCGCAGTTTTACCAATAAATAGAGGCAAAGAAAGGGGGCGTGAAAACATGGTCTGCAGCAGTCCTGCCCAAGGAAACAGGGCTGAGCCACACAGGCATGCGATGTTACGTTTCCTAGAAGCCACAGCCAAAAACAGCCAGGAGAAACAGACGCAGTTACTTTTTCTGTGATTGTTGTTTGTGGGTTTGTTTTGAGATAGGGTCTCCATCTGGCACCCAGGCTGGAGTGCAGTGGCACCATCTTGGTTCACTGCAGCCTCGACCTCCTGGGCTCGAGTGATCCTCCCGCCTCAGCTTCCTAAGTAGCTGGGACCACAGGCGCACACCGCCACATGCAGCTAATTTTTTATTTTTTGTAGACGTGAGGGTCGTGCTATGTTGCTCAGGTTGGTCTTGAGCTCCTGGGCTCAAGCAATCTGCCCAACTCAGCCTCCCAAAGCGCTGGGATTACAGGTGTGAGCCAACATGCCTGGCCTGAAATTACTTTTAATAATATATTTTATTTAGTCCTAAATAGTCCTAAGCATCATCATTTCAACATATACTAAATATAAACACAATTGTTGCTGAACTGTTGTGTTTGTTTCTCATACTGTGTCTCTGCGACTCAGTGTGCATTTGGGGTCGACAGCACAGCTCCGGTCAGCATGGTGTGCCCAGGCCTGGGGCTCAGGTTCCCATCTGGGCGGTGCACGTCTCTGGGGGTGACCACTGCAAGTCCAGAATTACATTAACTCCCTTACAGCCCTGCATGGGCTATGGCCCATTTCAGAGATGAGGAGACCGAGGCTGGGAGGGAGGCTGGCTGGGCGCGCCTGCAGAACGCAGGGCTGAGCCAGGAGTGGCACTGGGATGGCATCAGCACTGAGGTGTATTTCAGCAGCTGGAAACCTGAGGCTTAGTGAGGCGCTGGGCCTGCAGGGTCGTGAGGCCTGGGACCCGCCCTCCCCTCTGCCTCTGCCCCCAATTCCTCCCACAGCCCCGTCCCTCCCATCAGGCCCGGGGCATCCTCTGTGCCCCCCTTGCCATTCCCAGGCAGGCCTGGGTGTTGGGCACTCAGTGAGGACGCCTGTCTCGGCCCGGGTAGCGCTGTGTGAAGAGCCGAAGATTCTCCTAATCCTTAGAAAAATAGCAACCAGGCTCGGAGTTCAAACATGCAAACCCCACTTAGCGGGCCGAGCCAGGAGCTAGGCCTCCCCGGAGACTCCACCACAGCTGGGGGCAGGGGCTTCGCTGCCATCCCCCGACACTCGCTGGGGTCTCCCTGACGGCATCCAGGTGTCCAGGTCTGGCACTGGGCAGATGAGACACCGGGCTGTGGGAAGGGCCAGCAGGGCCCACCTGACATCCCTCCAGGCAGCGCAAGGCCGGGGCTCACCCAGTGCAGACAGGGAGAGCAGTGGGGAAGAGGGGATCCGCCATGCTCTCTCGGCCCCAGGCTTCCTGCCCCCGCAGGCTGGGGTCTCCTCTCCACATCACAGAGGAAGAAACTGAGGGTCAGAAAGGAGAGCCCACCTGTCCAGCATCACCCAGCTGATGAGCAGAGACAGTGGGATTAGAAGCCAGGTGTGGACGCAACATCCCCCAGGCCCAAGAGCAGGTTGAAGGTCACGGTGGAGGCGGAGACTGGGGATATGATGGACACTGCTCAGGTAGCCCCCAGACACCAGCCCCGCTGGGAGACAGCAGGTGCGGGAGGGTGGGGGCTGCAGGGACCCTGAGTGGCCTCCCAAGGGAAGTGCCAGCCACAACCCCCAATGAGGCTCTAAGACAGACCCTAACCTGGATCCCTGCCAGGCCCCTGTGCACCCAGTATCCCCCAAAGTCCATGCTGGCGATTTCAGCAGCAGGATGGGGCCACCTAGACCCTCCCCTGACCCCGGGTCCCTCAGGGAACAGACTGACAGATACACATGGGAACCGGCAGCCAGGCAACCTGCCACCCTGTCGTTCCCACAACCTTCCCAAGGCCCTGGCTTTTGGTCTTTGCTCCAAAACCAATCAATTTCTCGCCACCGCTGCCTAACAGACTTTCCTGATGTGGTTGTCAGCGTTAAAAACGACCAGGCGACGTCAGCCAGCCACCCCTCCTCTGACCCATCCCAGTCCTGAAGTGCTGGCCCAGGGTGAGGCTCCCGCCCAGGGTCAGGCCCCTCCCACCCACACCTGCCCAGAGATGTTTTCGGTGACACGGCTTTGCTGATGCCTAAAGCACACGCCTGGCCTGCCTGACAGGCTCCTGGCCGAGGCACGGTGGCTCACACCTGTAATCCCAGCACTTTTGGAGGCTGAGGCCGAAGAATCACTTGAGGCCAGGAGTTTGAGACCAGCGTGGGCTACAAAGCGAGACCCTGTCTCTGCAAAAAATAAAAGTAAAATAATCAGCCAGGGCCAGGCGCAGTGGCTCACGCCTGTAATCCCAGCACTTTGGGAGGCCAAGGTGGCCAGATCACGAGGTCAGGAGTTTGAGACCATCCTGGCTAACATGGTGAAACCCCATCTCTACCAAAAATACAAAAATTAGCCGGGCGTGGCAGTGCATGGCTATAATCCCAGCTACTCTGGAGGCTGAGGCAGGAGAATCACTTGAACCCAGGAGGTGGAGTTTGCAGTGAGCTGAGATCGTGCCATTGCACTCCAGTCTGGCGACAGAGTGAGACTCCGTCTCAATAAATAAATAAATAAATAAATAAATAAATAAACAAACAAATAAAATAATTAGCTGGGCATCGTGGCTCATGCCTATCATCTCAGCACTTTGAGAGGCCGAGGCAGGAGAATTGCTTGAGAAATTCTTAAGAATTGGTCTCAGAACTTTGAGACCAGCCTGGGCAACATAGTAAGACCTCATCTCTACAAAAAATTTAAAAATTAGCCAGGTGTAGAGTGGTGTAAGCCTGTAGTCCCAGTTACTCGAGGGGTCTGCGGTGGGAGGATCCCTTGAGACCAGGAGGTCGAGGCTGCTGTGAGCTACGATTGTGCCACTACATCCAGCCTGGGTGACAGAGGGGGAGGGCTCCCAGGAAGCCACATTTCCCAGCCTTCCTGACACCTACGTGGGACCCCAGGATCAGTACTGAAATCAAAAGAACCAAGCAAAAGGCACTGGAGTCGGCTCGGACCTTCCTGCACGCAACTCCTTCTCCATCTTTCCCCTGCTCCCCCTCCACACCTGGTGACACTGGGTGCTCACAAACCACAGGCTGGTGGGTCCAGGCTGCTCATAGGAATGTGCCTGGAGGCCTGACTGACTTGCTCAATCCCAGCTGCCTTGTGATCAAGAAATTCCATCTTGAATCTGGGCAGCCACTGAGACTTGGGGATGCTTGTCACAGCAGTGAATATCTCTTACCCTCGTCTGTGGGTACACATGGGGCGCTGGGTCATGTGGCCTGTGCACAAGCACACACGTGTGTAAACACATGCTCAGGATCACACACACCCATGTACATGCCAGCTCCCAGTGGAAGCCCGAGACCGGCTGTGGATCTGCAGGGGTACGAGCTGTCCCACCCCACCCTGCACCCCACTCTGTCTGCCAGGTGGACTGGGGATGGTGGCAAGGCGCCCACTTGGTGGAGCATGGAGGGCCAGTGGGGTAACCAGGGAGCTCCCAGCCTGATGCCCACCCCTGTCCCTGCCCAGCCCAGGCCTCGCCCTGTGGCCTGGCTCCCAGAACCTACAGGGAGGTCAGGTGTGGCACGAGGGGCTGCCCAGCCGGCGTATGGCCCCCCAGGAGCGGCTTAGCCATGATTCCCTGGGTCAGCGTATCATCCCAGCGCTGAGTCTATCAGCCAGATGGTCGCTTCAGCAGGGAGAGAAAAACCTGACACGCCATTTCAAACCGATTTCACGGCAGGCCTCCGGAGAGCCCCCACAAGCTCCTGACAACCCGATCTGTTGTGAATAAATATGACAAAATTGCCAATTATGACAGGGAGGCTTCAATGTCGGGTGGACTAGGCAGGCCGTGGCCACGCGCTCCGGGGCCGGCACCACCAGGGAGACAGCCCCGCGGACAGAGAGAGCTGAGCCCAGATGACGGCGGTGCTGGGCCGCGGCCAGACGCCGTGCCAGCAGGCCCTGGAGGAGGCAGCCGCGGCCAGCGCCTGCCAGCCCCCTGCCCACACCGCCCAGCTATGGCTGCCACCCCAGCCCATGGCTCCAATGCCCCACACTTGGGCTGCCAGCCCTCTGTTACCTTCAGGTGCTGCCAAGCAGGTCCTGGGCAGGGCGATGGCTCTATCAAGAAGGGGAGCACGCAGGTGAGCTCCCTAGGCCTGACCTGGCCCTGAGGCTCCACCGCCCTCGCCAACCCATGCCAGCCTCCAGCATGCAAAGCCCACGTCTCAAAACATCACTCCTTCTTTGGCTCACAGAGAGGCCCCAGGCCTAGAGTCAGGCAGGGACTCCCAGTCGCCAGCAGGCACAGAGGCACAGAATTCAGAGCCCGGTACGGATGAAGCATGTGTGTGTCTCCACCCGAGGTCCCTGTCCTCAACCCAGAAGCCCGCATGTGTCCTCCTCTTGTCCCCGCCTGCCTCTGCTCAGCCCACTTCGGCCCTACCCGTGGGAAGCCGGGAAGCTGATCTGTGTCTGAGACCGGTCTCACATGGACACACACCCCGGGCCACCTCTGCCATCTGGGAACTTGTACCTGGATTTGTCTGACTCAAGGATGATAGAGCAACAGACAGAAACAACCACCCTGAAAGGAGGGATGACACTCAGTTCCCTGAGGAGGGGCACGTGGCACGCCATGAAGGGTCTCGAGGGGAAGAGGCTTGGTCAGGAGGCCACAGGGGTGAAGGGAAGACGGCGCCGGTGGGCAGCGGGCAGGCCTGGGGCTGGAGGGGTGGGTCACTGTGGAGGGCGCTGGGCTGCAGGGGTGGCCTCTGGTCAGTCATAGCCACCATCACTTCCCTCACAATCACCATGTCAGCACCTTCCTGGCCTGGGTGATTTAGGGCAAGGAAGTATTGGCCCAGGAGTGTGACAGCCCAAAGAGGAGGCGGGTGCAGCCTGGGCCTTGGTGCATTTGCACACGAGAGGCGCAGTCGTGGGGGCCTTGGCCATCCCCAGCAATCAGCTAGCACCGGGAGAGGCAGTCCCTCCCTGGCCAGCAAGTCCCCCGTTATGTCAACACATCATCAATATGGATGAGACGTCGGGCACGGGGGCTCACACCTATAATCCCAGCACTTCGGGAGGCTGAGGCAGGCGGATCATGAGGTCAGAAGATGGAGACCATTCTCGCCAACATGATGAAACCCTGTCTCTACTAAAATGCAAAAAATTAGCCGGGCGTGGTGGTGGACGCCTGTAGTCCCAGCTACTCAGGAGGCTGAGGCAGGGGAATCACTTGAACCTGGAAGGCGGAGGTTGCAGTGAGCCAAGATCGTGCCACTGCACTCCAGCAATATATAAATATTATATTTATTATATAATATTTATTATAATTTATAATATATAAATATATTATAATATTTATTATATATTATTTATATAGATAGATGAGAAGAAACATGCTTAAGATACCTGCCCATCTCCAGGCCTCATCTTCCCATCTGCAAAATGGGAACCTGGAGCAGCTGAACCCCCACCCAGGTCTGGTCATCTGCACCCCGGACCTCTCAGCCCCTAACTCCCTGTGTCACCTCTGCTGCTGGCCTGACCTTATTCCCTCCAGGGAGGGGCCATAACTGGCTTCCCCAGCCGGCCACAGCTAGGGCAGCCCCCATGTGGACAGCTCGGCGCCCAGCCAGCTTTCTGCTCCTCCCCCCAACTCACTGGCTGGCAAGTGGGGTCCATCTGCCCAGACCCCAGCCCTAGCCCCTACCCCCGCCTCCCTCAAGCCTTGGTCTGATTCAGGCTCTGGAATCTCAGACTCAGGCTGACATATTCGCCCTACCCTTTACCGGCTGAGTGACATTGGGCAAGTCAGCCTCATCTGTAAAATAGGCAGATTCGCACCCACCAAACAGATAGCTTCTCTGAAAGACAGCACAGTGCCTGGTGCATAGCGGACACTGAATAAATTATAGTCACTGTCACCATGATTGTCACCATCATCACTATCATCATCACATCATCATCACCACCATCATCATCACCATCATCACCACTGCCATCACCATCAACACCATCATCATCATCACCTCCACCACCATCATTATTATCATCATTACCACTGTCACCATTATCATCACCCTCTGCATGCTTGTCATTCCTGTCCCCTCCTCCCTCTCCCTGGTTTCTTAACTCCCTAGTGACTAGGAAAGCATCTCATTCTGTGGGCCCCAAGGTTCTGGTGCAGGCCCTGAGGCTACAGTGAAAACCCCAGACTCTGAACTCAAGTAGACCTGGATTTGAATCCCGATGCATGCCCTGGACAGTGATCTAAGCTGTGGACTGCACAATCCTAGAAGAGCCACTCCCATGGTGCCCACTCACTAACCAGCTGCATGACTCTGAACAAGTTGCTTGAGGTCTCCATTTCCTCCTAAAAAAACAAGGTTGATTTTCACAGGACCACTCTGAGGCTTAAGTGAGGTGCTGCAGGTAAAACCTGGGCACTGGGCAGGCATAGAACAAACAGCCTGCAATTGATCACGTTGTTCTCCAAGAGTGCACCTGACAGCTGCCTAACAACCCATTGTCCTTTGGAAGAGACCCCTCTGTGACAGCCCGAAGTTCTTCCCAAGGGCAGGGAGCCCCTCCCTCCTAAGGCACCTCCCCTTCCCGGGGGAGCTCAGGATTTCTGCTGACAGACTGGCCCCACCCTCCTGCCCTGTGGGTACATCTGTTCCTCCTCCCTATGGTGAGAATGATGTCCCCATGGCAACATCCTCCTCCCGAGGTGATGACCCCTAGGAGCCTCTGACTCTAAACCCCATCTTATCTCCTCTGAGATAGCAGGTCCAAGGTGACCCTCTTTGTAGGAGAACATTTAGAAAATCCAAGAAAGTACAAAGGAAAAACAAGACTCACCCATGATGCAACCACCCATGATCCTACCGGGCAATTCATATTTCCGATTACAAAGTGATGTAATACTTCACAGAAACCAGAAAAAGATAATGAGCTCCACGTCGCTGCCTCAACACCACATCTCTCATGCTGTCCTCTTCATCCACGCGTTCTCAGGCTGCATATGTTTTTTACATCATTACACCCTTAATGTACTCATAATTCCATACGTGGCTTCCCTCAGCATCATGCTGTAGGCGTGTTTGTACATAACCACCCAGTCTTCGCAATTAGCACTTTTAATGACCACCTAGTATTCCACCGAGTGTGTGTATTGTAATTTACTAAACAACTCCCCAATTGTTGGACATTTCAGCTGCTTCCAATTTTTTTTGGTCATTAAAGATAATGTTGCCATGAATATCTTTGGCTTAAATCTCTCCCCATCTTATGGATAATTTCCCCGGAAGAGCATCCCAGAGGCAGCGTCACTGGGTCAGAGGTGCTGAGCATTTCCATGGCGCAGAGTACATGTTGCCAAGTCACTCTCCAGAAGGGCTGGCCTGGCTTCAGCACCCCCAGCAATGTGGTTGCCTCTTGTCTCACTGCACCGGCCCACATTGGAGAGTCCTGGTTTTAAGGGCTGGTCTGCTAAGCAGTAGGCATGGCGCCTCCAATGTCAGGGTGCAACCCACACATCGGGCCTCCATTGAACACAATCGACTCATTCTGACCCTTGCTACGTGCCTGGATAAGATGGTGGACACACAGTTGCACGTTTGGAGTTCATGGTGGAGCCAGGGTGGGGGCAGGAGACATTCATGGCCCCTGAAGTGTGTGCCAGGAGAGGGAACATCAAAGGCCAGGGGTGGGGCCTCAGCAGGAGGGCTGGAGAGTGCAATTCGCAGGTTTCTGTCCTGCTCATAAGCTCATCTCCCTTGCAGCGGGATGTAGGTTGGGTATCCTAGACTTTCCACGAACCAGTCATCAACCTGGCTGCTCAGGCTGGGAAGCTGGGAGAGGGTTTTGTGTCCCTCTCTCTCTCCCTCTCTCGGTACTTCCACTCATCGGTAAGGCCTGGTGGCTCTACCTGTCTTCCCCCATCACCCAGGCTGCCCTGCCCACCTCCTGGGGCACCTGGACATCCCCCACACCCTCTTCACTGGTCTCCCTCTCTCTGCCCTGTCCCTTGGGCCCCTTCTCTTCAAAGCATGTCGAATCCATGTCCTCCCATGACTGAATCCCACCAGCATCTTCCTATTAAATGTAGAAGACAAGTCACACATCTCAACAGGCCTCCCAGGCCCTAGAGATCTGGCTCTGCTCACCCCCACCTCGTCCACCCAGCGCCCCTCTACCATACTGGCCTTCCTCTGTGCCATAACCTCTGCCTGCGATGCCCTTCCCCAAACCCCACATAACTATCTCTACCTCATCCTTCGGGTCTCAGCTTAAATGACACCTCTCCGAGGAGCCTTCCCTGGCCACCTGAGTAAATGGCCTCCTCCTGTATTTATTCCCTTTCTTCATATATAACTCATATATTTCTTCTCTTGTTTGCTTGTTTTTCTTCCCCCCTGGCACATGAGCTTCATGAGGTCAGGGGGTTTTGTCTGTTTGGTTCATTACTGAACAATGAACCAGGACAATGCCCTATATTTAAATTGTTCAATGAATGTATGGTGAATAAATAGATGGACGGGTGGGTGGGTGGATGGATGGATGGATGAATAGGTGGGCAGGTAGATGGATGAGTGAGTGGATGGATGAATGTGTGGGCGGGTGGGTGGATTAATGGGTGAATGGATGGATGGATGAATGGATGCGTGGAAGGATGAATGGATGAGTGGATGGATGAATGGATGAGTGGACGGGTGGGTGGATGGGTGGGTGAATGGGCAGGCGGGTGGATGGATGAGTGAGTGGATGGATGAATGGTGTGTGGATGGGTGGGTGGGTGGGTGGGTGGATGGATGGATGGTTGGATGGGCGAATGGATGGATGGTTGGATGGGCGGATGGATGAGTGAGTGGATGGATGAATGTGTGGGTGGATGGATGGATGGATAAGTGGATGGGTGGATGGATGAGTGGATGGATGAGTGGATGGGTGGGTGGATGAGTGGATGGGTGGGTGGGTGGATGGATGAGTGGATGGATGGATGGATGAATGGATGAGTGGATGGGTGGGTGGACGGACGGATATAGATGGATGGGTGGCTGGGTTGGTAGACGGATCAATGGATGGATGGATGAGTGGATGGGTGGATAGATGGGTGGATAGAGATGGATGGGTAGCTGGCTGGATGGATGAGATTGGGTAGACGGATGGATGGTGGATGGACGGGATGAAATTGAAACCTGTTCAAAAAGACTGAAAGATACTGAGGAAGAGAAGAAAAACTGGGAGAGGGTGGTATCCCAGGGGCTGGTGAAAGAGTGTCTTTCAAGAAGGAGGCAGAGACACCAAGCTTGTCTTCATCAGCCTTGGCTGGTGCCTGATGCCTTCAAAGGGGACAAAGACAAGGAGCTGGTTTGGCAGGAATCCTACCCAGGGGACTGATGAGCTCAGTCTTTTATTTTACAATTTAAAAATAAATTTTAACTTTTTATTTTGAAATAATTTCCAATTTGCAAAGTAATACCCAGTATTCCAGTACACCGGCACCCAACTTCTCCTAGAGTCAACATCTACGTATCCAGTGGTGCGCCTGCCCCCGACCTCTCCTAGAGTTTACATCTGTGTAGCCGACTGTATGCAAGCCAGCTCTGCCCCATAGCATTTGCCAATTTCCATGGTGTAAATACTCCAGCCAAGGCCAATTTTAAGCTACCAATGGTTTAACAACTGGCTTGCAAAATTCCTGAACATTTAACAATCAACTCTCACAAGACATCATGAGCTGTTCTAGCAAACCACGGTGCAAACCATGCACAAGGGTCTCAGGTCTTATTTTAATCTCATCAGCTGTCTCCTTCATTCTGGGTACCAGTGAAGAATGGTTCACACATTGACATTTGCTAAGGGGTGCTGGCCAGTTGCTTTGGAAAACACCCTTTGGTTTGGACATATAGTGTTTCCTCATGATCAGTGCATTTCTGCTGGGGAACGTAACAGAAGGATGCTGTGTCTCTTGTTGGGGCTTTGCAGCAGGGGTGCTGGGCTGTCCATCCCGTCAGTCACAGGTGAGGTTAATTGACAGCTTTGTTACCCTGATGCCTGTTGCATTTCTCCAGTTTAAAGTCACTCTTTTTCTCTTTGTAATTAATAATTATCTTCAGCCTTTAAAAGGAAAGAAATTCAGACCAGGCTCGGTGGCTCACGTCTTTCATTCCAGAACTTTGAGAGGCAGAGACAGGTGGATTGCTTGAGCCCAGGAGTTGGAGATCAGCCTGGGACACATAGCAAGACCCCATCTCTACAAAAAATACAAGAATTAGCTGGGTGTGTTGGTGTGTGCCTATAGTCCCAGCGACTTGGGAGGTTGTGGTGGGAGGATTGCTCGAGCCTGGAAGATGGAGGCTGCAGTGAGCCACTGCACTCCAGCCTGGGTGACAGAGCGAGACCTTGTCTCTAAAAAAAAAAAGGAAATAAATTCTGACACAGGCTACAATGCGGGTGAACCTTAAGGACATTTTGTTCAGTGAAATAAGCCAGACCCAACAGGACACAGACTGTGCCATCCACTCATACGAGGTCCCTAGATCCTCAAATCCACAGAGACAGGAAGTAGGATGGTGGGTGCCTGGGGCTGGGGCAGGGGAGTGATGGGAAGTGAGTGTTTAATGGGGACAGAGCTTCAGTTTGGGAAAAGGAGAACGTTCTGGAGATGATGGTGGTGATGGCCGCACAAAAGTCTGAATGTACTTAATGCCACTGAACTGTGCACCTAAAATGGTGAAGGGCCGGGCGTGGTGGCTCACACCTGCAATCCTAGCCGTCTGGGAGGCCAAGGTGGGTGGATCACCTGAGGTCAGGAGTTCGAGACCAGCTTGGTCAACATGGTGAACTCTACTAAAAATACAAAAATTAGCCAGGCATGGAGGCGGGTGCCTGTAATCGCAGCAACTTGGGAGGCTGAGGCAGGAGAATTGCTTGAATCCAGGAGGCAGAGGTTGCAGGGAGCCAAGATTACACCACTGCACTCCAGCCTGGGCGACAGAGCGAGACTCCATCTCAAAAAATAACAATAATAATAATAATAATAATAATAATTAAATAAATAAATAATTAATTAATAAGCACCTATGGGAGGAACTTTGAATCACTTCCTCAATTCTCTTCATATTTTGACCTGCACAAATTTTCACAGTGATCTGTGATTTACACCAGCTCTCCTTCCCTCCCGCCCTCCCTCTCTCCTTCCTTCGTTCTTTCCTTCCTTCCTTTCTTTTCTTTCTTTTCCTTCTTTTCCTTCCCTTTCCTTCCCCTTTCCTTCCTTCCTTCCTTCCTTCCTTCCTTCCTTCCTTCCTTCCTTCTTTGTGAGACAGGGTCTCACTCTGTGGCCCACAGTGGTGCCATCATAGCTCCCTGCAGCCTCAACCTCCAGGGCTCAAATCATCCTCCCAAGTACCTGGAACTACAGACATGTGCCACCGTGCCCGGCTAATTTTTGTATTTTTTGGTAGAGATGGAGTGTTGCTATGTTGCCCAGGCTGGTCTTGAACTCCTGGACTCAAGAGATCTGCCCGCCTTGGCCTCCGAAAGTGCCGGGATTACAGGCGTGAGCCACCACGCCCGGCCATGTTTTACAACATCTTCGTGCCAGCCTCTCCCTTCTGGCGTGCCGGAAGCCAGGCTGCTCGACCCGTGGAAACAAGGTTGGTGATGATGGGACTCTGGGACCAAGAGCAGCCAACCCCGGAGCCGACAGCCCTGCACTGTGAGAGGCGCTGTGCCGGGTGCTCTACACCCCCAATGGATGGAAAACCAGGCTCCAAGCGTGCCGATCCACCCAGCATCACACAGCTCCTGCCAGGCTGTGCCCGGAGCAAGTTCCTAAGAGGCCAGGCCCCTGTCTCCTGGGGTAGCTAGGCCACTCCGGCCTTGGTCTGGGGCCCAGTCACGGTCCAGGTTTTCCAAACAAACCATAAATATCATCTTTACGGAGGATGGGGAGGGCAGAAGAGGAGATCTCCTTCTTTACCGCAGTGGACCCTGCTCCTCCCAGGACACAGCCCATCTTGGGGCGCTGTTGGAAGCCTCCGGGCACCCCTGGGCCCAGCATCCCACAATGGGCTAAGACGTTGGTGGTATTTGCTGGACATGACTATGGAGTTAGCCCGGCCCGGCAGGGATTCCCTCCCACCAGCCCAAGCCTCTTAGAAAATGTTTTTAGAGCCAGCCACAGCAGCCCACGCCCGTAATCCCAGCACTTTGGGAGGCCAAGGCAGGAGGATGCTTGAGCACAGGGGTTGGCAACCAACCTGGGCAACATAGTGAGACCTCATCTCTATAAAAATTTACAAATTGGCCAGGCACGGTGGTGTGTGCTTGTGGTCCTAGCTACTCGGAGGCTGAGGAGGGAGGATCTCTTGAGCCCAGGAGTTTGAGGCTACAGTGAGCTATGATGGTGCCACTTCACTCCAGCCTGGGCAACAGAGTGAGACCCTGTCTCCAAAAAAAAAAAAGAAAGAAAAAGAGAAGAAAATATCCTTAGCACCCCTGCGGCGATTCCCCAGCCCCTCCTGCCACATTCTTCTTTTTTTTTTGGAGACGGAGTCTCACTCTGTCGCCCAGGCTGGAGTGCAGTAACCGGATCTCCGCTCACTGCAAGCTCCGCCTCCCGGGTTTACGCCATTCTCCTGCCTCAGCCTCCCAAGTAGCTGGGACTACAGGCGCCCGTCATCTCGCCCGGCTAGTTTTTTGTATTTTTTAGTAGAGACGGGGTTTCACTGTGTTAGCCAGGATGGTCTCGATCTCCTGACCTCGCTCATCCATCTGCCTTAGACTTTTCTGGGCTGAGATGGTTTCTCAGGCTTGAGCCACCGCGCCCGGCCCCACATTCTCTTTTTAGGGGCAGAGGGTAACGACCTGGACAGAGGGATGAGAAGATGGGCCGGGGCCCTTCCCGGTCATGGCTCTCTCCTCTCCATCCCACGTCTCTGGGCCTCTGCGTGGTTTCTCCCAGGCTTCAGACCCAGCCTGACAATCATTCATCATCCCCAGACGAGCACTGCTTGGAGCCGGCCCAGGCGATGAAAGGCTCCCAGGTCCCCAGACCCCTCCCCTCGGGCCACCGACGTTCCCTGGGGCCGGGAGAGACTCCATCTGTAACAAGCGTAACAATGACAACAGACCCTGTATTCTCATCTTCTGCCCACCTGGGCCCCGGGCCCATCCTCCCTTTCCTCCCAGCAGCCCTCAGTGTGTGGGGGTGGATGGGTGGGACCATCAGCCCATCGTCCAGCAGGAGAAACTGAGGCCCACAGGGTCAAAGGTGCTTATCCAGCGAGTGGGTGGCAGAGCTCACAGCCTCAGCTTGCAGGTCCCTACCTGGGGTCTTCCTTCCTTGCAAGGCTGCTCCAGACACTGCACGGTCACGCTGAGCACTCAGTCTCCAGGGAGAGAACTCTAATCCCCAACTAGAGACTCTGGGGCTTCCCAGAGACAGAGCCCCTCCCGCCTGCAGACAGGAGCTGGAGGCAGGGCTGTCCTGAGGACCAGGGCCCCAGTGCCCTCCCCAGGTGGGGACTGAGCCTTTGCCTGTGGTCCACACGCACACGGACTGCCCAGCTCACCCTAAATAGTGGTTGTCAGTGGCCGTGTGTGGGCAGCCAGGTCAGGCCAGCTCACCCGTGCTTGAGAACTTCCCGCAGCCTGCCTTCTCACCTGCCCCCATGTGCTCCCCCACCCTCCCCATCCCTGTACCCAAGCCCACTGTACCCACCCCCCAGTTGTCCAGAAACCATATCCGCCTGGCCCGGTGATCTGTGCCTGACCACGAAGGATGGGCTTGGGGGAGAGAGGCTTAGGGTCCCCCAGCGGAGAGGCCCAGATTCAGGGCAGGGGGCTGGGCTATGCCTTGGCCCTGCTGCCACCGGCTTCCTGTGTGACCTCAGGCAGGTCTCTCCCCTCTCTGGGCCACAGCTCACCCATCTGAAATAGAAGAAAGTGGCCAGATGCTCTGCAGCTCCCACCGGGCATGAGTGGGACACCTGGGCTTCAAACACCAGAGGGGCACCCTCTGTTACCCAAGGCCCCAGGCAAGTCTTCACCTCCCTGGGCCTCAGTTTCCTCATCTGTAAAATGAGTCAACGAGGCCTTTCCTGGGCCTCTAGGGAGCCGCGGGGCAGAGGTGGCAGTGGAAGAGCTCGGCAAATGCCCCGTGGGGTCCTCTGCAGATGCCCCGGCCCCTCCCGGCTGGTCTCTGCCCCCCAGCACTCCGTTGGGCGCTGAGCTCCTGTCCGGTATGGTGGCCTCTGACCCGGATTTCCGACCAGGCTCCGTCTCTGTGCAGCGCCCCAGCTGACCTGGATCGCGCCCCTCCCCCGCCATCACGGCCTCTGTGCTTCTGAGGCCCTCACCCAGCTGCCAGGCTCAGATGAAACGGGCCCTGTGTTTTTTTTTGGGAGGGGGTGTTAATCTGCTGGAACGGGGGCCTCTCAACCAGCCTGGGGAGCTGCCAGTTCTCAGAGCAGCCAGAGGTCAGGGGTCAAGAAGGTGAGGACAGGGAGGATGCTGGGAGGATTCTGGGCCCTTGCAGAGGCTGGGAGCAGGCGTGGAGGGGCCGCTGACTCCTGCGAATTGGCCTGGTGTGCCTGGCGCTGTGCGCAGGGCAGCCGAGAGGGAGCCTTGGTGCCTCCACACTCAGGGCGGAGCTCTGTCTGCCTCCTCCCCATCGGCGAGGCTTGCATTCTTCCTGTGACAGGCAGCTCAGCCCCTCACCCAGGGGCAGGTTCTGAGATGGTACAGAGGCAGGTGCCGCAACCCTGCAGGCGGAAGGTGCGAGGATTGGGGCTGCCGCCTGCCAGGAAGCTCTGCCTGAGCTCAGGAAAGTAGGTCCACGGGCAGGCCTCCCCCAGGACCCTGACAGTGCCCCACAGAGAGGGGAGATCTGGGAGGGGCCCACTCTCTCGGTCTCTTTTTTGTTGTTGTTGAGACAGAGTCTCGTTCTACACCCAGGCTGGAGTGCAGTAGCACAATCTCGGCTCACTGCAACCTCTGCCTCCCAGGTTCAAGTGATTCTCCTGCCTCAGCCTCCCGAGTATCTGGGATTACAGGTGTGCAGCTAATTTGTGTATTTTTTAGGAGAGATGGGGTTTCACCATGTTGACCAGGCTGGTCTCGAACTCCTGACCTCAAGTGATCCGTCTGCCTCGGCCTCCCAAAGTGCTGGGATTACAGGTGTGAGCCACCACGCCCAACCCTCTCTCTTGGTCTCTAAGCCACCAGGGGAGGAGGCTCAAGGGCACTGGGGAGGCCTGGCCCAGCCCGATTTCACCGGGTTCAAGTTGACATCCTTCCCACACACAGGTCTTTGAAAATTTTAAAGAGCAGCCAGCCTCTATCCATCCCAGTGGGCATGACCTGCTGAGGCCCCAGATGCCCCACTCTGGCCTGGGCACCAAAGGTGTCTGAGCAGGAGCAGCTTCTGGGGGCTGCAGAGGAGGCGCTGGTACATGTGACACAGCCCCACCGCGCACACCCCTCCCCAAGCACCTGGATATCAGGCCCGTGTGGCCCACCTGAGGGTGGGAAGGATGGGGGGCCCACCCATGGGGTTCCAGACCTTGGACACTGTGCACCCCCGACTGGCAGCACGCAGGCAGGCCCATGCCAATGTGCACAGACTCTGGGAAGACCCTGGCACGCACACCCTCGGGCCTAGATATCCAGACGTTGCCGGGATTCTTGGCCACCAGCCCCAGCCCTCCTCTCCGGACCTCCGCAGCCTCCCTGGGCCCTGACCCCAGATCTGCTGGGGGGAGAACTGACTCCCCAGCTCGATGGAGCCCCGTGCAGCTGGGGCAGGGTTCCGACGACCAGGGCACCCCCAGTCCAGCTGGAGGCCAGGCCGGGGAGGGGGACGCAGGCCAGGCCGGAGGGGGCGGCTGAGACATCCCGGCCGCTGCCTGACCTTGGCAGCTCCCAGCCTCTCCTGCTGCCTGGACTGTGGAAGGAGCTAACAATATTTCCAGGTTGGTGGAAGGGACAGGAGAAGTCACGCCATGGAGAGGGTTTGGCAAGCTGGAGGGCGCTGTGGGAACATTTGTGGAAAGGGTTCTTCGTGGAGAAGCCTCCTTCACAGCCCCCCTCGCCCTTCGGGACCCCATGTGCTCGACAGCTGCTGGGAGGGCAGGCCCTGCTGTCCCGGCCCCCATGGCCCCCTCTCCCCTGGGGTGCAGCTCTCATTCCCCTTCCTGGGGTTGGGGCAAGGAAGGGCCGGGGCTCCTTGGGAACCTGCAGGCTTGGTTTCCCCGGGCGCTGCACCCCTGTGACCGTGTCGTTGACTCCCACGGTGGCCAGGGCACTAGCATGCCACCCCGTCGCCTGTCAATCCCCAAGTCATTCATTCTCCGAGCCCTTCCGTACGGCGCTCACCTTTGAGAAATCCGCATGGCACAGGGTCTCGGTTCAGGGCAGTGGCCCCTCACCCGGGCTGGGAGACTCCGGAGGCTGGACGCGCGCCTCGGATGTACTGCAAATCTTGGGGCAGCTTTGTAACCTCCTGAGCCTCAGTTTCCCCCTTTGTAAAACTGAGGACAGGAATAGTGTCTGCCTTCCAGCACTGCAGGAGCCTGTGCCCAAGACTCAGGGACCGCCCCCAGCCTGAGGCTGCAATGCCAGAAATCCCGTGTCCCCAAGGGTCTGGAGACATGCAGGCAGTCCCCTCCCAGCACCCTCAGTACAGTCCCCTGTGACTGTCACTGCCCTCCAAGCCAAGGCCACCTTCAGCCTGACTTACTGGGCTGCCCAAGGAGCAGAGAACAAGGTCCCAACCCTGCCAGGCCAGGCTCCCTCTCGCCTGTCCCCACAGCCCCCGGTTTAGAGCTGTCCCCTCAGAGGCAGGCGGTGCCAGCCGGGCCACGGCGGCGGGGGAGACCCTTCCCGCAGCAACCTGGGTCCCTGACGCTATTTCAGGCCACCCCACCTAATAGGTGTGATCCCATCTCTGGCCGCCACTGGGATATTTTGCATCAGCTTCCAGCGAGCAGGACAATCTCACTATATGGAGAATGGGCTGGTGACGGCTAATTGATTTTACAGCGGTACCGAAGGACAGACAATGAAAGTGCCATCAATTTAATCCACTATTTAATGGTTCCAATTTAGCCTCTGTAAATGCTCACTAAACTAATTTCTCTGGGTTCAGCAATCTGAAAAGCTATCATATCTCTAATCTCCTTCAATATATTCATCTGGAAAAGGGAATTTAGCCAATTCTGATGTGCGGAGATGATCTGTTAGCACAGTGTAAATGTTTATAACACAGCAATCGAGTTCGTTTATAAGGATATGAAAAGTTTTATTGGGGAGGGCACTGGAGTGGAACCGGCGGATAATAGGCAGTTACCCAGCAGGCTCTGGGCGCCCGGGAGCGGGCAGGCATGCAGAAAAATACTCGGATTTGCTCTAATCCCAAATTGTGAGCTCAAGTTCGGACCAGTACACAATGGGCCTGGAACTTGGCTGCACAAAAGGAGGGACGCTGTTCCCCACGGACCCCTGCTTCCCTCGGTGCCGCACGCCCCCACTCCCTGCACAAAGGCAGCGGAAGTGGGGTGATGGGGGCTGAAGCCCCACTTGGGTCTTCCTTTCTGATAACCGGGAGTCAGGGCGTGATAGGGATCTGTGTCTCTTCCCCGGCCTCAGAGGCAGGGGCTGGGCCTGTCCCGCTGTGTCCAGCCAGACAGGGGAGTTGGTGAGACCCCCACCCTTGCCCATTGCCCCCGGTCCCTCCCCCAGCATGCAGTCTGATGGGATTTATTAGAGAAAGGGTGGTGACCAGCTGTTCCCCATCTTTCCTGAGGACAGGGCAGGAGGAAGCAAGCTTAAGTTACCGAGCAGGTTTTAGGTTCACCACAAAGGGTTTCCTCCTGGGGAGGGCAGATCGGCCTGCCCCTGCCACCACCGCCCCCACACACACCAGCACCACCTCCCAGCGACCTTTTCCCAAGGTGGGTGCCCAGCATGGCAGCTGCAGGGGTGCTCATGTCCCACGCCGTCGGGAGCCCTCAGGCGGCGTCCCCTGCACCCCGCGCACCTGGGTGCCGAGCGCACCCCCAAGCGTGGAAGCCCCCCATCCTGATTCTCTCAGTGCCCTTGTTTATTTTTGTTCCCCAGCGGTGTGGTTGAAGCCCAATTATTCAGTGCTAACGAGCCAGCACGACCCACCCATTAAGTGTGGTTTGGGGGCGTTATTGTTTTTCTCACATCCATCCTGTTTTTAGAGAAAATACTCCCTGCTATAGCAGCACATAAATTAGGAAGGCTGGGAGTCTGGAGAAATGCCACCGGCCTCCTGCAAATTTAAGAGCCAGGGAGTGACCAGGTGACTTTTGGCCAAGCAGAGAGGCCATGGGAGAGACAGCGGGAGGCAGGGCCTTGGGCCAAAACAGCGCCTGCTGGGCCGGACACAGTCAACCCTGACGGGGGCTGTCCCAGGGACCCCTGAGGCCCAGGACCCAGGTGGCCCATCTCGGGGGCCAGCTCCTTCCCAGGCCCTGCAGATGAGGACAGAAATCGATTGGCCACACGGCTGTGACTGCCTCTTCTGTCCCAGCCCCAGGATGGGAGCCCCCGGGCAGGGGTGTGGGGCACATCTGGTCCTCTGGGTCCTCCGCTCCCAGCTCAGGCCTGGCCCGTGGCACAGGTTTGGTAGGGGATGGACAGACACCTACCTGCTTGCAGTTTGAGGTAGCCTTGCAGTGCGGGGGGCCCGGATCCCGGGCTGGCAGTCCGGGCTTCCAGTTCTGGCTGTGGCATCTCCTTTTCCAGGGTGTTGTCATCCCAGGGAGCCCCTCCTGCTGGGTGGGGACGAGAGTGCCAGCTCGCACTGCTGCGGGAGGGTAAAGGAGACACTGCTGTCAGCGCCCTTGCACACAGGTGGCACCTGGTGACCCAGGCCTGGTGAGCCTATCTAACACACCCCGGTGAACTGGCGGCCGGGAGGACTGCCCAGCCCGAGGCTGAGTGCTGTGACTGGGTCTCTTCCCAGGCCCATGCCCCTGCCCACTCAGCCTCGGCCCGGGGCAGCAGAGAGCCAAGGAAGGACCTGGGGACCGAGACCAGCTCAGTCATGCCCATGGGGGCAGGAGGCTCCCTCACCCTGAACTGACCACAGAGAAAATGGAAATGCTGCCAGAAGCTGCTTCTCCCCCGTGGCCCTGAAGAATGTGCACAGGCCTATACCCCAGTATTCAGGAGCCCTCTGAGCCAGGGCTGGGTGGGCGTGACAGGGAGAGGATGAGATTCGTCTTCTGTAAGCCCTCGTTGTTTTCTCCACCCCAGGTCCAGGGTGGCAGAGGAAGGGGCCCCCCTTTGCAGACTGTGCACTACACCCCTGGGTGCTGCCTGGGCAGGGACAGATCTCACAGGATGCCAGGTTCTTCAACTGCTGGGACACCCCACCCTGGCACCCCCAAGGTTCCACACATATACTCATCACACATACACAAACACACGGGTTCCACAGTCCCCATGTGTCAGACACACCCCACCCCCTACACACCCCTACATACAGGAAATTTATAGACACCATTAGCATCACGCACACTCCGTTGAATTGCAGTATACCGCCGCGCACGCGCTCTGGATGACCGAAGGTTCCGCCTGCGGCGCATACGTCCCCGCGCCGGATACCCGCCCAACCCGCTGCGCACGCGCGGTCGGGTTCCCGCCACGGCGCCGCAATCCGCGCGGCGCGCACGCTGCGCGCCCATGGGACCATGCCACACGCCCGCCAGACGCGCACGGACCATGGATCGCCCCTGCTTACGGCGTACGCGCATCTTTGGTTGGTGGATACGCCGGCGCACGCGCATCCCCCGTTTCGCCATGGACCATAGCGCGCCGCCCACGCGCAGGATCCGCCGGATACCACGCCCATCCGCGCACAGGCAACACTAATGGACCCGCCACGCATGCGGCGCGGATCCATGGTTGCCAACACCTGCCTGCCCGCACCGGATCCGTGGTTCTTACCACCTGCACACGGACATGGACCCGCCCGCGCATATCAATCACTGCTGGTTGCTGGTTTGCGCGCTGGATGTGCGGACAATAGCCTTGCGCGCGGCGCGCTACGATCCGCGGCGTGCCCCCATGGCCGGTTCGCCGTTACTGCGGGACCCTATGGACCGTGACGACGCCCACGCCCGCATCAGGACAGTTGTCCATCGACCCAGCTGGATGTTTGGTTAACACTGTCCATCGGACCCGCCTGGCGGCGCCCACCGCACGCCGCACGCCATGGTTCCCGCCCGCACGCCCCACGCGCATCGCGCGCATACTTTGGATCTAATGGACCGCCGCACGCCGCACGCACGCATCGCTGGATCAGCGTTGCCACGCTACCGCAGCGCTCGCGCGCCCATCCGTGGTTCGCCCGCGCACCCGCGCACGCATCACCGCGCCCATGGACCGCCGCGCGGCGCCCGCGCATCGCGCACCGGATCCATGGGACCAGCATGCGTGCCGCACGCACGCACTGCCTGCGTCCCCATGGATCCACCACCGGATACGCACGCGCCTGGGACTATGGATACCGCCGTTATGCCGCGCCGTATTCCCCCATGTAGATATTCCATGGCGCCCACGCACGCCCGCATCATGGATACCGCGCCGTTTTTATACAGGCTCACCAGACCCACCCCTGCACCCACACCACACACCCTCCATGGAGACCACCACACCCACGTCACACACACTCCACACACACACACACCCAGGCACCCCACATACCCACCCTGAAATGCAGGCTGTGACTCTGCTCTCTGGAGCTACTGCCCTGGACAAATTTTCCCCACCAAAACTCTCACATCACTGGTTCTCCCCAGAGCCCTGGAAGGCAGAGACTCAACTCTAATCAGAGTCATCATGGGGCTCTGGGCATGCCTCCCAGTCCCAACTCTTTGTCCGGTGGGTCTCCGAGGCTCATTCCACAGCCAGAGCCAAGAGGGGTGTCCTCAGGAGGGGCACGGGAAGGGCACTCACTCTCACTACAGCGTCAATGACTGACAGGGGCTGCCTGGTTAGTAGTGTGACCAGGAAAGGGGGACACAAGGGGACTGATTAAGGTTGCCGGGGCTATATCCTCCTGGTCCGGGATTGAGGTTCCCCAGTGGGGAGCTGTCCAGGCCTGCATGGCACCTGGCTGTGCAGGTGGGAGGGTCTCTGGGGGGACCAGGAGGGACTAGGGACCCACAGCACCTGGGTGGCACTCACTGCCCGCTCTTCTGTTGGGAGTCCTCCCTTGAGTTCTGCCTGAATGCAGGGCACACCTGGCAGATGCAGCCAGCCCTGGGCCCACGGCACCACCTTCCACTCAGGAGGAGACGGATGACCACAGACAAGGCGTCCCACAGCAAGCACCCGGTCCTGGGGTCCCGCAGCCCTCGGGGGCCAAGGGTGCCCAGTGAGCCCATGCCAGGCCGGCAGAACTTGGCGCCCGGAGAGTGACGCGGTGCACGCGGGTTTATGACGGCGAGGAGCATCCTTCCCACTGTAAATTATATTTAACATCCCACAGAACTTTATTACGTTTTGTGTTTGGGTTTATGAAAAAATCTGTATTTAACTTCAAGCCCTGGTAAACATCTTTGCTTATGTTGTTATGTGATTCCTTATTTGAGTATTTCGATTTAATTTCACAGTTCATATACCTTAAAGTTTTGGCTTTCCCCTCCCTTCCCCACTCGCTCAGAGATGCTGGGCCAGCCTTGCTCATCCTGGGGCAGCTGGATGGTGGGATGGGGAAGCACAGTCCAGGACCCGACCGAGGACCCTGCAGCCCCCAGGGCCCGGGCCAGGGAGGCAGCCCCTGGGCAGAGTGTCCCGGCTTCTCAGAGCCTCACTGGGCACCAGATGGCAGGATAAACGTGAAGAGGGAGCGGGCAGTGAGGAAGCCGGACTGCATCTCCTGCCTGACCCTGGCTTCCTGCAACTCCGTTTCCACCACCTCAGAAGGAGGGCAGGGACTATAGGAGGTGTTGGGGGCAGAGATTCTGCCGAGGGGCGGGGCGGGAAGAAGAAAGGAATGCGAAGAGGAGGAGCCCGGGGGAGGTGGGTCACAGGCCCAGGGCATCTCAGAGGGGCCAGCTCCCCAGCCTACCTGGGCCCAGCACCCTGAACCCCCTTCGCCGGCCCTGGGGGCTTCCAGATCACACTCACTGTGCAGCCTTGGGCGGGCCCTGCCCCTCTCTGGGCTTTGTCTTCTACCAGGGCAGCAAGAGTAGGGGCTGTGTTTCACCCCAGCATGTTCTGAGGCTCAAGGGATGGGCAGAAACTCTTCAGAAAGAATCAAGATCCAGAGCGGCTAAGGGGCCAGTCCCAGGTTGCCCAGCACAGCACGGTTGAGAGAGGATCTCAGTCCAGGGACCCACAGCCTCCGCCCCCCACTGCCTTCCAAGCCATTCAGTGCTAGGGAAAGGCTTATGCAGTACATGTTCAGTGAAAAGTGTGTCATCTCCATTCACCGTCTGGATGTGAAAATCCCACGGGGCTTCAGTGGTCTGTAAAACCCCAGGGAAAGTAAAGAAAGAGGTATCCCGCCAGCCCCAAGCAGCCCCTGATGTGAGACATCCTGGCAGAGCCCCACCCCTACCCCCAGGACAAAGCCAGGAGCCCCCGAGACATCACCTCCCTGCCTGGATCCTGCAGCTGGGAGCTGCCCCCAGGAGTGGAGGAGACAGGTTGGGACCCCACGTGTCCCCGAATGCTCACGTGAGGCTCAGAGACATCCCCTCGCTTGTCCGGGGCCACCCTTCCCCACCAGTCCAGCCTTCCCAGGACCCATCGGCCCTGCGGTGGCCCCACAACGTGGTTCTTTCTCGTGGTCTCCTCTCCAGGCTTCCCAGGCCTCCAGAGCCCGGCTGTGTCCCTCTCGCCTGCCCCGGGTGGGCTTATGAGACAGGCTGTCCCTGCCTCTGTGGTCCCCATTCGGAGCCTCCAGGGAGAAGCCCACCTGGGCATCCCTGCCCCCTGTCCAGCCACCCTAGGCCCCTGCGTGCCTTGCTGAGGATGGCCTCCCTGCCCATTCGTGGTGTTGGGACAGGCCTCTCTGTGTGGCTGGGGCAGGTACAGTCAGTGAGCCCAGCTTCAACAAAGCCTGACTTCAGCCCCAACTGGGAAACCATGGCAGCTCCAGCCACCGCCCCTGTCTACTGCAGACATCACTAATCAATCACAGGATGCCTCTGAGACAGGACCACAGATTCCTCCTTAACATAGCTGTTCTCAAGCGAAAAAAGCAAGAGAGATGACACCTGGTCGCTGGCCCTCAACTAAATAACCACCCTGTAGTTTCTGCAAAGGCTTCCCTGGGAGTTGCCCTGAATTCACCACCAGTGTGTGTCACCCCTCCCCAAATCCTGCCTCCCCACAACCCACGCCAATGTCCCTCCTATCAAAGTGCCCGCCGTGGCACCAGCCCCCTGGATGGACCTCACACAGAGCTGCTGGGGAGGGCAACTGGCAAGAGGGAAGTGGGAAGAGTCTGGAGGGGCTGATGCGTACCCCAGAGAGGCCCCAGCGCCAGACCCTCAGGATGTTTCAAGCTTCACTGAGCTTCACTTCGTTCCCCAAAGGATCTGACACACTTAGAAAAAGGCACAACACTCGGCCGGGCGCAGTGGCTTACGCCTGTAATCCCAGCACTTTGGGAGGCCGAGGCGGGCAGATCATGACGTCAGGAAATCGAGACCATCCTGGCTAACAGGGTGAAACCCCGTCTCTACTAAAAATACAAAACATTAGCCGGGCGTGGTGGCGGGCACCTGTATTCCCAGCTACTCGGGAGGCTGAGGCAGGAGAATGGCGTAAACCCGGGAGGCGGAGCTTGCAGTGAGCCGAGATGACGCCACTGCACTCCAGTCTGGGCAACTCAAAAATAAAAAAGAAAGAAAAAGGCACAACACGCAATTGAGTGACTCCGGACAGTTCAGCCTTCAGAAGTGCATTCCCTGGCTGCCCATAGAGTTGTTGAGAGCAGACTGACTTGACTCTGAGCTTCCTAGGGGCCAAGGCAAGAAAGGAAGAACATTCTATTGCAGCGCATCTGTCTCAACACCCATGAGAGAAAAACCAGCCAGGCAGTCAGAAGGAGCACGGCGTTCCTGCTCTGGAGGCCTGAGAGGCTTCCAGCCATCGCTCACAAGATGGATTTCCTGAGAGGCTTCAGGCGGCCTTGGAGGCTGCGTGGTGTGGTGCAGGGGGTGCTGGCCCAGGCACCTGGGATGTGGGCCAGGCCGGGGAGCTGCTTTGCTTGGTAGGTCTCAGTTTCCCCATCTGGACAGCAGAGTGGCTTCCTGCCTGTCTGTGGGGTGCTGGGGAGGCCCTGGCAAGGTGCCCGGCGTCGCCAGTTGCAGGAGGCTGGCTGCATCAGAGCGAACCGGGAAGGTTGCCTCCTGCCTGCCGCAAGGCACCATTGCCGTGTGTGCAATTTAGCGCCACTGTTTCATCAGTCACAAAATCCAAATGGAAAAACAGAGACATAAATACGCCTGCCCAGGGAGCTGCTGGACCGCATGTGGGGCCCAGAGGAGGCAAGCATGGGCGCCGTGCCGTGGGGAGGATTGCACGTTCCGGGGGCCAGTGCAGGCTGACTCTGGGCAGAGGGTGAGCCAGGCCTGCAGGTTCTGGGGCCACGGGGAGCAGAAGGGGATGGGTGAGTTCTGAGGAACCAGCCCTGGAGGCAGAAAGGCTGGGGATGGGGGGTGGGGACTCTGTAGGGCGCCCCTTGGGGTCTTTGATTTGTACAATTACAGACTCTCACACACCCCAGAAGGCTCGGGGAAAAAAATCCATGGCCTGAAAAACCAATTCAGCTTTCACTACCTGCCAGGGTGCCGGCCAAGCCTGCCCGACAGAGGAGGCAGGCAGCCCCGGAAATGGGGGTGCAGGAACAGGCAGAGAGCCAAGTCGTACCCTGGCACTGTGGGGCCAAGCTGCCGCAAACGGGTCCCCCGGGATATCCAGAAGTGAAACCCTAAGAAAGGAGGCTCACGCTCTGCCCCAGACTGGCTTCCTGAGCAACTTCCCTTCTCCAGGCCTCAATTTCCCCTTCTGCAACACAGCGCTCACCCCCGAGCAACTCTGGCTGGTGTGGTAGGAATTGAGCACCACCAGCTGTGCACACTGTGAAGTGGGGGGTCTGCGGGCGTCGCCCGCCGTAACCATGACGACGACGGCTGTGAAAGGCACCGGCTGTTCCTGGACCCGGCACAGTGTGTTTGTGGCTGTTGTGTGACACCCACACCCCGCCAGACTTGCTTTCAAACGGCATTTTGCTAGCCAGACCGAACGCGGCCGCGTTCCCGCGAGCGTGCCAGCCTCTCCCTTCTCCCTGCCAACCTCGGGGGTGGTACTGCGGCTTCCAAAATCTCATTACCGCCACCATTGCCCATCCTCCGCCGCTCCCTCCTCTCCTGCCCTCTCTCCCCCACTCTCTCTCCTTTTGGAGGATAAATTTCTGTAGCAGCCAATTACAGCCGTTTGATGTGCGTAATGATGGAGCCGTGGAAATTGGAATTGACACCTCGGAGGATCGCGGAGGGGGAAGAAACGCAACGTACATGAATCAAGCCTTTTCTTGGAGTTTTCTCCCATTGACAACGATTTGCCAGGGCCGGGGCCCGGAGCTCGGGCCGCGGGCGGCGGGGGGCACAGTGGGGCTGGGAGCTCCGGGCCAGCAGCGCCTGCTCCTAAGCACCGATCAATTACGGCGCAGACAAGCCAGTGTCACATGTGATTCACAATGTCAATTTCATGCTCGTGGTAACCATTTAAGAAAGAGCCGGGCCGGTTTTACATTTGATAAGAAATCAGCAGCGTTTGTGTTTGTAAAAAGACCGATCACAGAGTGTGACAGGTTCCAGAGATTGCCAGGCGGCGTCGACGGCCCGTCTGGAGTCTGTCAGAGACCCGCAAGTATTTATTTCAAATGGGTTTCCCCCCGCCGCCCCCCTCCAGCCGGGACGTGAAAATAAACTGTCAGTCTCTATTTACAGCTGTACAAGCTGGAAATACAGAGAATTTTAGGTTAAATTGTCAGTTAACAGAATTCAAAATAGAAAAAAGAAATGGGCCCGGCCGGCTTTATTGCCCGTTTTGATAGGGAAAGTCATCTGTGGGTTTGGAGGGTGGAAGGAGCCCCCCGAAGGAGAGGTGGGCTGGGCCCTGGGCCCAGGAAGGCCTGAGAAGGCCCAGCTAGAGGACTTCCCGGTGCTGGCGAGAATCAGGGCAGTCTTAGGGCTAATTAGGCCGGAGACGGGGCTAACAGAGCTGGTGTCTCTGCCCGGGCCCTGCTCCCTGACAATTTGCCCATTTAGCGTCTTCAGGAGCATGGGCACGGCTAATCCGGCCAGGAGGACATCCTTGGGCGCACTTGGCTTTTGCTGGGAAGACAGAGCTGCCTCCCGCCTGCTCTCCCGACTCAGGGGCTGGCCTAGGGCTCTGCTGCCCATGCGCCGGTGACCAGGGCCCCTGGGTGGGTGTCATGCCACCTGCCAGATCTTCCAGAGCTGCGGGGACAGGAGGGTGCCCACCCTGGCTCCAGGTGAGACACAGAGGCTCAGCGAGGCCCCCCCACGAGACCCCTCCTCTCGGTGGGGTAGATGCCCAGTCTTGGGGCTGTGCTCATGGAACCCCAAGTTTGAACCCCAACTTCTTACCTTTCTCCTCCACAGTGGAGTCTGTGGAGCCAGCACCACACTTTGCCATATTGAATGACGGGAGCTGCATCTGGCTGGGTGGGCATCGATGGGGCCTCCAGCAGCCCTGGCAGCGAGACAAGCAGGCCGACTTCAGCCGCATCTCCAGGACAACGCAGACGAGTTGTCTGCTTTCTCCGAGTTTCCAGGAGCCGGCACTCCTTGGCACCACCCTGCTGGGCAGGGGGGCTGCGGCCCCCGGGGGTCTGAGCCGGGATGTGGGGGAGATGGAGGTGCACCTCCCACGGCAGAGGCCTGGAAAGGGGCCTGGGCTGGAGAGTCAGGGCTGTGCCTTGGTTTTCTTGTCTGTGAAATGGGGAGAAGAGAAGTGTCTACCTCCAGTGCCCGTGAGGCTCCAACGCACTCCAGGCAGCATGCGGCAGGCAGTAGGGCCCCCTCTCACCCCCGTGTGCTGTGTGGCCCTGAGCCCTTTCCTCCCCTCTCTGGGCAGTGGAGGACTGTGGAAGGCAGGAGCTTGACTTTGACTTTACCTTTCTGCCTGTGGGAGGCGGCTCTCCAGTCCCGGTTGGGAATCCAGACAGCTTCACCCACACAAAGAAAGCCAGTGGCACCCAGCCAGCACAGACAGCCAGGCCCTACAAAGCAGGGGATGCAGCCCAAGAGCCCAGCACAACCACCATCACAGTGGCTCATGGCCCGGCTAGTGCCCAGGGGTGGAGGCCCTTGGCCTGTGAGACCCCCACGGGAGCCCCCTGCAGGGACCTGCCTGGACTTTTCTGACCCCAACTCCCCGATACTCTGAGTTCAGCCTGTTCAGTGCCTCAAATTCACTAGCCAGCCAGACACCGGGCCTGGCACGGTGAGAAGGAAGCTTCCCAGGATGTCCTGGGGACTCTGCCCGCTGGGGTAGGGGTGCCGCCCACACAGACCCCCACCTGTCTCCCCTGGGTCCCTGAGGGTGGCAGGCATGGCCCCAGATGTCCAAAGAGGGTCCTGGTTCCATCCCCCGGCCTGAGGACTGGGCAGTGAGTAGGCTTGTCCTCTGGCCCCGCAGGCTTCACCGAGTCCTGTCTGCTGGGCAGATCTGCCCAGGCGTGGTGGGGGCCAGTCCTGGCGTCGAGGGTGGGAGCCACAGGAAGGTGGGGGGCGTCAACAGAGAGACAGAGTCACACCAGATGGAAAGCAGGGCCGGGGCCACACATCCCAGCCACGTGGCATCCCTTGAGACCAGCTGGGCAGACAGCCATGGCACTGGCTGCTCAAGAAGCAGGAGTGGGCAAGCCTGGGCCTCCTCAGTCTGCTCAGGCCCACTGCTCCCTCACACTCACGTGCACTGCTCTCTACAGTTTGCAAACAGGCAGACATCTTTCAGTCCAACCTTGAATATGCCTGGATGCCTACGAGACTGAGGCGGAAACTGAGGCCCAGGGAGGTCAGGGGCCCTCAGGGTCCCAGCCTGACTGGTGCCTGATGCCTGACATCCAGGCCTCTTGCTCTCGGGCCCCCGCACTCCCCACAACCCCCGGGCCTGGAGAAGCTGGAAGGAGGCGAGGTCGGACTCAGGGACGCCACCTCCCAGGGAGGACCCCCGGGGCATCAGAGCAAGGCCCCAGGCCCCTGAGGCCCCCACCTCACTTCTCAGCCCTTCTTTGCTGCTAACGCCTCAAGACCCGTGTCTCCACTGCCCCGCACCCCAGCCCACAGCCTGCTCCCCACCAATGACCACCATGCTGCAACCACAGCCAGTTCTCAAGGCCTACTGGCTGGCCCCAGCCTCTCCCACCTGCGCGAGGCTCCTGCCCATTTTTTCTCCAAGAGCGTCTGAGGCCGGAGCAGCCACCCTCCTCTCTGGGTAAAGGATCCATCCCCGCAAACGTGATGCCTGCCCCCCACCTGAGCTCCTCCTGTCCCCCGGCCATCTGTGGCCCCCTGAGCACCTAAAACACAGCCCATGCAACTAAGGAAATGAACTTTTCGTTGTATTTAACTTATTATTTTAAATACAAATTTTAAAACTGAAGCAGGCTGGGCACCATGGCTCATGCCTGTAATCCCAGCACTTTGGGGAGGCTGAGGCAGGAGGATCACTTGAGGCCAGGAGTTCAAGACCAGCCTGGGCAACATAGTGAGACCCTGTCTCTATAAAAAATTAAAAAATTAGCTAGGTGTGGTGACATGAGCCTGAAGTCCTAACTATTGAGGAGTTTGAGGTGGGAGGATCGCTTGAGGCCAAGAGTTGGACTCTGCAGTGAGCTGTGATTGCACCACTGCAGTCCAGCCTGGGACCCTGAGTAAGATCCTGTCTCTAAAAAACAAAAACTATAAAATGTCTCATTGATATTTTTTATATTGACAATCTGTTTAAGTGACAATGTTTTTGATGTATTAATATCTGGTTAAATAACATACATTATTAACATTAATTTCCTTTAGTTCCACCTACTCAGAGGCTGAGGTGGGAGATCAGTTGAGCCCAGGAGGTGGAGACCAGCCTGGGCAGCATAGCAAGACCCTGTCTCCCGGCCAAAAATGAATGTCACCTGTTTCTTCTTACCTTCTGAATGTGGTTCCTAGAAAATTAACAGCCCCGGGTGTGGCTCGTGAGTTGTCTCTTCCTGGCCAGCCCTCCCTCCCCTCGCCCACTCTACTCTGGCCACATTGGCCCCTCAGCCCCTCACTGAGCCTGAGGCCGCCCAGCCCCTCCCACCTCAGAGCTCTGGCACAGCTGCTCCCTCCACCTGGATCTCGTCTCCCAGTGCACCCGGTCTCCACACCGTCACCCAGTCTTAGCCGAATGTCACCTCCCGAGAGCCCCTCCCTGACCACTGGGCAACCCCGTCTCACCTGCCCCCACCCCACGTACCCTTCTGCCTGTCACACCCTGAGTCTCTGCGTGGGTCCTGTTCACTGCTGCATCCAACGCCCAGGCTGTGCCATGCTGGGGCAACCTCAGAAGTGAGTGTTTAGCAACTGACATGCTCCACGTACCACGTGTGTCCCCAGGTGACACTGCGCCATGGCCTGGGGTCACTGGAAAGGAGTGAGAGGTGCCCAGCGCTGGAGGGGCAGGGCCAGGCTGAGCAGGGATCTGAGGAGGAAGGTGCAGGCATGCAGGGAGAGGCTGTGCTGGGGGCCCTGGAGAGGTTGCTACCGTGGCCAGGAAGGCAGAGCTGGAGGGGCAGAGGTGGCTGCACCTGCTACTGTGGCCAGGAAGGCAGAGCTGGAGGGGCAGAGGTGGCTGCACCTGGGCCCCTCAGCTGGAAGGCAAGATGTGAGCCCCACACCTCCATCTGGCACCAGTGACAATGTTGCCTCTGCATCCACTGGGGAAGCCCCTGTCTTTCGACATTCCAGGGCAGGAGGATGCCCTGAGGCCAGGAGCTATGGGGTGGGACATAAGACCCAGGCTCCCCAGCTTCCTTGGCATCCACCCGCCCGGCCGCAACCCCACACTCCGCGAAGCCTGAGGGGCCCCAGGGACAGCTGGGGGTGTAGGGCTCCCGCTTCCCTGGAAAGCACTGTGGTTTATTGACTAAATGCAGCCCATCGATTTGTTAAGAGCTTTTGCACGTCCCCTCGATGGGAAATATTGTTCTCTCGCCCGGCTGGCTGGAACCTGGGTGAGAAGTTCTTTCCTCCACACCATAAATTTCCATCTGGGCGTCCCGGCACCGTGTAAACTGGTGTCCACCCGTGCAGGGAGGAGGCGCTTGATGGTCTCACAGCCCCTCTGGGTTCGGCTTCCCAGAGCTGCCGCCGCCACAAAAATGGCTCCCCCAGACGCCCCAGTGCCCGGCTCTGAACCACAATGGCCCGGCCCAACCTGGCCTCCTGCCCCTAAGCCAGCCTCTCCCTCGACTTCTTTCCCAGGGCCCCAAAGACCCTGGAGGGACCTTCCTGCACAGACCACACAACGCAGAGCGGACCAGGCCACCGCCGACCCCACAGCTGCAGCCAGGACTGAACCAGGCCAGAAGCTCCAGGGAGTAATCCTGCCTGCCCTGCCTCTTAGCCATCCTGGAACTCCCTGAGTCCCAGCTCGCGTAACCTCAGGCCACCCCAGAAGGGTGATCCGGGGTGACAGAGGCCCAGCCTTGGAGCCCCCGCCCTCACCCCAGGTCACCCTTCTCCCCGCTTGTCCCCTGGACCTGCTATGTCTAAGGCCCGGCCTTGGTGGGCATCCCTGACCCCAGGCCCAGCAGGCCATCCCTAGGCTCTGCTCCCTTGTCCTGAGCCCCTCTGTGTTTCTAGGTTTCATGCCTTAGAGTGGGAAAGGCCCCCTGAGGAGCAGGGATGGGGTGTGGAGACCCTGGAGCCCCCTCCCCAGCTTTCTGGCTCATCTGAAGTGAACCCTGTGGCTTCTGCCTACAGGGAGCCCTGGCAGCCCCAGGACCATTCCAGCCACTGTCCTGTGCATCCATGAGAAGCCCATGCACTGCCTGATGTGCTCATTTGACAACCAGAGAATCTGAGGTCTGGAGGAGGGAGGGGCCTCAGCCCTGGGGACTCCACTGCCCAGAGGAGGCTCCCTGGCCAGGTCAAGACCACTCTGGCTCAGGACACTGGCCAGGTGGGTGCCCAGGGGCTGCCCTGAGCAGGGCAGGGGCTCAGGAGAGGCACAGGGCCACTCGGGATCTGCACCAAGCCTCACAGATGGCACAGGTCCCCGCGGAACTCCAGGCTCAGTGCTGTTCCACCACTCACCCCCGGCCTGCAGGCTGGTTCAGGTTGAAGAGGTGCCCCCTCCCCACAAAGGTCCCCACAATCTTCAGGTGCAAAGACTAGGTCAGAAGGGCAGCCAGCCCAGCACCCGCTCCTCAGCCCCACAGCCTCCGGGCAACCCACAGATACCTGCAACGGCTCTGAGCTCCACAGCCAGTCCCCGGGACTTCTGCAGACCCTGCCCATCTGGCTGGCCAAGGGTGACACCAGCTCCAGCCAGACCCCGCCCAGGCCCCTGAAAGCAGCTGTGGGGGTGGCTCCCCAAGAGGCCACTAGCCCTGGAGACTTTCCAGAATCCCCAAGCCCTGGGGCCCCATAGCCTCCCCAGAGAGGACCCAGGTCCTTCTTTTTATATTCTGTGAGATGGAGTTTCACTCTGTCACCCAGGCTGAAGTGCAGTGGTGACACTGCAACCTCCATCTCCCCGACTCAAGAGATTCTCCTGCTTCAACCTCCCAAGTAGCTGGGATTACAGGTGTGTGTGTGCCACCACACCTGGCTAATTTTTGTATTTTTAGTACAGACGGGGTTTTGCCATGTTGTCCAGGCTGGTCTTGAACTCCTGACCTCAGATGATCTGCCTGCCTCGGCCTCCCAAAGTCCTGGGATCACAGGCATGAACCACCGTGTCCAGCTCTGGACCCAGATCCTTCACAGAGCCAGGGGCTCCACCCCACAGCAGATGGGGCCCCCAGAAGCACCCACACCCCTCTTCACTCCCAGCTCTAAATGGTGCCTAGAACTTCGCTGCACACAGAAGGCCCCAGCCCACATCTCCTGCCCCCTCCACTCTCCCTGCTCAGCCCCGGGCACCCCCGGGCAGGGCGGGCAAGCAGAGGTTTTCATCCAGTGAGGACAGGGAAGGCTATCAGGGAAGACGCGGAAACAAGGTCTCAAGTGTACAAAAGACATCACAGAGAGAGGAAGGAGAATCCTGGTCTTGTTTCCATCATTACAATGTTACATTTAAAACTTTAATCCACGCCTGGTGTGGTGGCTCACGCCTGTAATCCCAGCACTTTGGGAGGCCGAGGCGGGCAGATCACCTGAGGTCAGGAGTTCAAGACCAGCCTGGCCAACATGGTGAAACCCATCTCTACTAAATACAAAAATTAGCCGGGCGTGGTGGCACATGCCTGTAATCCCAGCTATTCGGGAGGCTGAGGCAGGAGACTTGCTTCAACTGGGACCCAGCAGGCAGAAGTTACAGTTAGCCAAGATCATGCCACAGCACCTCAGCCTGGGCTACAAAGCGAGACTGTCTCAAAAAACAACAACAACAACAACAACAACTTTAATCCAATGATTGAAAACAGGTGATCAAACATAAACCTGGACCCAAATGTTCATGGCGGCAACTCCCACAATAGCCAAAAGGTGGAAACAGCCCAGTTGTGTGCAGAGACAAAATGTGGCCCATCCACACAGTGGAATATTATTCAGTCATGAAAAAGAAAGGAAGGCCTGGCACAGGCCACAGCGTGGATGAGCCTTGAGGGCAGGATCTCAGTGGAAGAAGCCAGTCACAGAGGCCTCATAGTGCATGACTCCATCCATGTCTAGAAAAGGGAAATCCCTGGAGACAGAAAACAGACTTGTGGTTGCCAGGGGCTGGGGTGGAGGGATGGGGAGTGACTGTTAATGGGTCCGGGGTCTTCCTTCAGGGTGTTGAGAATGTTCTGGAACCAGATAGAGGTGGTCACTGCACATCCTTGTCAATGTATTTAATGCCATTAAATTGTATGCCTCAAAATAGTAAAAACGATGGCTGGGCGCAGTGGTTCACGCCTGCAACCCCAGCACTTTGGGAGTCCGAGGCGGGCAGATCACTTGAGGTCAGGAGTTCGAGACCAGCCTGGCCAACATGGTGAAACCCCATCTCTACTAAAAATACAAAAATTAGCTGGGCACGGTGTAATCCCAGCTACTCGAGAGGCTGAGGCAGGAGAATTGCTTGAACCCAGGAGGCAGAGATTGCCAGTGAGCCCAGATTACGCCACTGCACTCCAGCCTGGGTGACAGAGCAAGACTCTGTCTCAAAACAAACAAACGGGCTGGGCGCGGTGGATCACGCCTGTAATCCCAGCATTCTAGGAGGCTGAGGTGTGTGGATCACCTGAGGTCAGGGGTTCAAGACCAGCCTGACCAACCTGGCAAAACCCCGTCTCTGCTAAAAAGTACAAAAATTAGCTGGGCATTAGTGGTGCACACCTATAATCCCAGCTACTTGGAGGCTGAGGCAGGAGAATTGCCCCAACCCAGGAGGCAGAGGTTGCAGTGAGCCAAGATTGCACCGCTGCACTCCAGCCTGGGCAACAGAGTGAGACTCCATCTCAAAAACAAAAACAAACCAAAAATAATTAAAAAAAAAAATGATGATGTTTATGTTATGTGAACCTCATCTCGATTAACTAACAAGTTTAATCCAGCTGGAGACTGTTTTGAGGCTGGGCTGAAAGCAGCATCTACCTTGAGTTTCTGAGTCTCTTTCTGCATTTTCTAGAGCAGCACCACTCAAAAGAAATGTCACACAAGCCACGTACGTGACATAATTTTCTAGTGGCCACCAGAAAAAGCCAAAAGAAACAGGTGAAATTAATTTAAATAATACACTTTGTTTAACTTAATACACTAAAAATGCAATCATTTCAACATGTAATTGTTATGAAAAATTATCAGCAAAGCTGTTCCCACGCTTTTTCCTCTGAGCTGCAGATTCACGAGTATTTCACGCCTAACACACATTCCACATGGGTGGCCTCCTTCCAGGGGCTCCATGGCCCGGGCGCCGGTGGCTGAAGCATTGGGCGACTCCAGGCTGTCCCCTGACTTCCAGTCAGTCTGACATCACAACAAGTTCTCCTGGCTGCTGCTGCTTCTGCTTCTGCTTCTTCTCCCTCTTTCTCTTCTTCTTCTTCTTCTTTATTATACTTTAAGTTTTGGGATACTTGTGCAGAACGTGCAAGTTTGTTACAAAGGTATACACATGCCATGGTGGTTTGCTGCACCCATCAACCCATCACCTACATTAGGTATTTCTCCTAATGCTATCCCTCCCCTAGTCTCCCACCCCCAACAGGCCCCAGTGTGTGATGTTCCCGTCCCTGTGTCCATGTGTTCTCATTGTTCACCTCCCACTTATGAGTGAGAATATGCAGTGTTTGGTTTTCTGTTCTTGTGTTAGTTTGCTGAGAATGATGGTTTCCAGCTTCATCCATGTCCCTGCAAAGGACATGAACTCATTCTTTTTTATGGCTGCATAGTATTCCATGGTGTCTATGTGCCACATTTTCTTAATCCAGTCGGTCATTGATGGGCATTTGGGTTGGTTCCAAGTTTTTGCTATTGTGAATAGTGCCACAATAAACATACGTGTGCATGTGTCTTTAGAGCAGCATGATTTATAATCCTTTGGGTATACACCCAGTAATGGGATTGCTAGGTCCAATGGTATTTCTAGTTCTAGATCCTTGAGAAATCGCCACACTGTCTTCCACAATGGTTGAACTAATTTACACTCCCACCAACAGTGTAAAAGTGTTCCTATTTCTCCACATCCTCCCCAGCATCTGTTGTTTCCTGACTTTTTAATGGGGCTTTTTTTTTTTTTTTGAGACAGGACTTCGTTCTGTTCCCCAGGCTGGAGTACAGTAGCACAATCATAGCTCACTGCATTGAATTGTACACTTCAAAATGCTTAAAATGATGACTGGGTGTGGTGGCTCACGCCTGTAACCCCAGCACTTTGGGAGGCCGAGGTGGGCAGATCACTTGAGGTCAGGAGTTCAAGACCAGACCGGCAAACATGGTGAAACCCTGTCTCTACTACAAATACAAAAATTAGCTTGGCATGGTATAATCCCAGCTACTGGGGAGGCTGAGACAGGAGAATCGCTTGAACCCAGGAGGTGGAGGCTCACTGCAACCTCTTCTTCCTGGGCTCAAGTGATTCTCCTGCCTCAGCCTCCCCAGTAGCTGGGACTGCAGGCACATGCACCACCACACCTGGCTAATCTTCGTATTTTTTATAGAGATAGGGTCTCACTATGTTGCCCAGGCTGGTCTCAAACTCTTAGCCTCAATGGATCTGCCTGTCTCGGCCTCCCAGAGCGTGAGGATCACAGGCATGAGTCGCCACGCCCCTCCCCTGAACGCTTTAATTCAGGGTCAGGTCTGTATTCTGCCCGTCCTGTCGCTTTTGATTGTGATTGTGGTGACATCCACATCACATACAATTCACCATTTTAAATCCAGTAATCCAGTGGCAGTTCGTCCCTTAGAAAAGACCTGCAACCACTGCCGCCTCTGGTTCCAAAACATCCTCGTCCCCAGGAGGAGACCTCTTACCCATCAGCCCTGCCAACCTCCACTCCGCCATCGGTCTCCGCCATCAGGCTCCACCATCAGTCTCCACCTTCGGTCTCCACCATTGGCCTCCGCCATCAGTCTCCACCATCAGACTCTGCCATCGGCCTCCGCCATCGGTCTCTGCCATCTGGCTCTGCCATTGGCCTCTGTCACCAGTGTCCACCATCAGTCTCTGTCATCAGCCTCCACCATCGGTCTCTGCCATCTGTCTCTGGGGACTTGCCAGTTTGGGATGTTTTCTGTGCATAGAATCTTACCCTGTGTGGCCTTTGCTGTCTGGCTTCTTTTTGTTTGTTTGTTTGTTTGTTTTTGAGACAGAGTCTTGCTCTGTCGCCCAGGCTGGAGTGCAGTGGCGCGATCTTGGCTCACTGCAAGCTCCGCCTCCCGGGTTCACGCCATTCTCCTGCCTCAGCCTCCTGAGTATCTGGGACTACAGGCGCCGCCACCATGCTCGGCTAATTTTTTTTTTTTTTTTTTGTATTTTTTAGTAGAGATGGGGTTTGACTATGTTAGCCAGGATGGTCTCGATCTCCTGACCTTGTGATCCGCCTGTCTCAGCCTCCCAAAGTGCTGGGATTACAGGTGTGAGCCACCACGCCCAGCTGGTGTCTGGCTTCTTTCGTGGAGCATAATCTCTTCTATAACTTTTTGTTTTTATTTTTTTATTTTTTTATTTTTATTTTATTTTTTTTTGAGACGGGAGTCTTGCTCTGTCGCCCAGGCTGGAGTGCAGTGGCGCAATCTCAGCTCACTGCAAGCTCCGCCTCCCAGGTTCACGCCATTCTCCTGCCTCAGCCTCCCGAGTAGCTGGGACTACAGGCGCCCGCCACTGCGCCCGGCTAATTTTTTCTATTTTTAGTAGAGACGGGGTTTCACCATGGTCTCGATCTCCTGACCTTGTGATCCGCCCGCCTCGGCCTCCCAAAGTGCTGGGATTACAGGCGTGAGCCACCGCGCCCGGGCTTTTTTGTTTTGTTTTGTTTTTATTTATCGATTTGTAGAGACAGAGTCTCTTGCTCAGGGGAGATGAGTCAGTTCTATTCAACCCTTCAGCTGTTTGGCTGAGGCCCACCCACATTACAGAGAGCTGTCTGCTTCACTCAGAGTCCACTGATTTGTCGTTGCTGTTGTTGTTGTTGTTGAGATGGAGTATTGCTGTGTTGCTCAGCCCGGAGAGCCGTGGCACAATCTCGGTTCACTGCAACGTCAGCCTTTTGGGTTCAAGTGATCCTCCTGCCTCAGCCTCCCTAGTAGTTGGGATTACAGGCTCATGCCGCCACGCCTGGCTAGTTTTTGTATTTTTAGTAGAGACGGGGTTTTGCCATGTCAGACAGACTGGTCTCGAACTCCTGGCCTCAGGTGATCCGCCCACCTCAGCCTCCCAAAGTGCTGGGATTACAGGCACGAGCCACCGCACACAACCTTATTTGTTTGTTCTGTTTTATTCTGTTTTATTTTTTGAGATAGGGTCTCACTCTGTTGCCCAGGCTGGAGTGAAGTGGTGCAATCATAGCTTGCTGCCGCCTTGACCTCCCCAGCTTGAGCAATTGTCCTGCCTCAGCCTCCCAAGTAGCTGGGACTACAGGTACATGCCATCACACCCGACTAATTTTTTTTTTTTTTTGAGAAATGGGGTCTCCCTATATTGCCCAGGCTGCTCTTGAACTCCTGGGCTCAAGTAATCCTCCTGTCTTGGCCTCCCAAAGTGCTGGGATGAGAGGCATGAGCCACCGCACCTGACCCACCCATTGGTTTTAATATCCACTGCTGATTCCTGCCACAATCAGCTGTCACTGTGATGGCTGACAAATGGTGTTCAAAGCCCACCTTTCCTTCTCCACCTTTTCCTCCTCCCCCCATGTTTAGGGATCCTTTGTGCGTGTCACTGTGGACTTGCAGCCACTGTTTTATTCTACCGGCAAACATATCACATTTATCTGGATGTACACATTGTCCCAAATGTGGCCATGGGGCCCTGGGGCTGGTTCTTGTGACCTGGGACCGGTGCCCTCCGTTCACTTTGCTCTTCTACTTTCTGGACCAGACATTCCAGGCTCAGCCTTCCCTCCTGGAAATCAGCTGAGCTGCTGCTCCTCTTGGCAGAGAGCGGCAGTTAGAAGCCAAGGTCTGGGCACCAGGTGTGCTCACCGCCCCTGAGGTGCTGCGTTTCCAGGGCTCCAGGTAGGATGATACAGTGTGTGCATGTGCACACACACCTGTGTCTATGCTGATTTCCTCATCCCTGCATAGGACAGCAGCAGTTCCAATTCAATACCGCAGAACTCATTCTAGCTTCCCCATCTCTATCCTATCAGCTTTTTCAACAGTAAGAAATATGGGCCCATTCTCGTCAGTCCACTTAGTCTCCATAATGCAGCTGATCTCCTGGCCTCAGTTGGAAGCCCTCTTCATGTGGGCCCAGGGTTACTGCCCCGCCACCTTCCCACTAGGAGGGGAGGGAGGGAATGGGGAGGGAAGAGGAAGAAAGGAGAGGGGGAGGAGAGAGAAGAGAGGGGAGGAGGGAGAGGCAGGAGGGGGAAGGAAGGAGGGAGGGAAGGAGCAAAGAGGAGGAAAGGAGGGAGGGAGGAGGGAGAAGGGAGGGAGGGAGAGAGGAGGGGCGAGGGAGAAGGAAGGAAAGATGGAGGGAGGGAGGGAAGAGGAAAAAAGGAGGGAGGGAGGAGGGAGAAGGGACGGAGAGAGGAGAGAGAAGGGAGGGAGAGAAGGAGGAAGGGAGGGAGGAGGGAGAAGGAAAGGAGAAGGAAGGGAAGAGGGAGGGAGGGAGGGAAGAGGGAGGGAGGGAGGGAAGAGGAAAAAAGGAGGGAGGGAGGAGGAAGAAGGGAGGGAGAGAAGAAGGTAGGGAGGGAGGAGAGAGAAGGGAGGGAGGGAAAAGGAAGGGAAGAGGGAGGGAGGGAGGGAAGGAGGGAAAAGGAAAGGAAGGAGAAAGAAGGAAGGAGGGAGGGAGGGAGGACCCACCCTGGCATTTGTAAAACTCACTTGGTGGTTCTTTAAACAATGGATGGGGGCAGAGTGAGAGTGGCCAAGAGAAGAATCAAGAAATGAGTGCTCATGGCCAGACCAGACCCACGAGAGGCGTGCACAGCGGACTCGCTCGTGAGAGCCCCACCTGGAAGCAAAAGGAGGATGGGCGAGTCCATGGCGATGAAGGCACAGGGTGGAATACTACGCAGCACTGAAAAGGCACTCGCCACAGATCCAGGCAACAGCGTGGGTGAATCTCACAGGCATCCATGCAGCAAAAGGCTCCAGATGCCAAGAAAAACAGGATGTGTGACTCCATTTAGGGGCCTGCTCACAGCTGATGATGAAATCAGAAGAGCCACCACCCTGCTGGGGGCACTGACTAGGAGAGCAAAGGGGGCCTTCTAGGTGGCTGGAATGTCCCGTTTCTCCATCTGAGGTTTCTCCGGTTTCTCCCTCAGCGTGTTTGATCGTGCACACTAATCTCGGTGAGCCCTTGACATGTATGGACTTTCTGTATGTACCTCCTTTAAAAAACACAAATGTCCAGTTGGAAACCAAGACCTGCCCTCAGTTTCCCAATCTGTCGAATGGGTGCACATTCTGCTCTGGAGCCTGGTCGATGCCACATGAGCCGGCCTCTCCTGCAGCCCAGGGCTCCCCCCACCGCTATGCTCCTCCACCTGGGGTCCGGGCCCCCCAGGCCCAGGCCCAGGCCCAGGCCCGGGTGAGCCAATGGGGCTGCTGAACCTGCAGGCCGGTGCAATGATCATGCCGGAGGCTGTTTTGCCAGCGAGGTGAGGCGCGGGAGCGGGCAGAGGAAGGGTTTATAATGATGATTAGGACCGAAATTGGCGGAGATTTACAGCGCCGGCCAGGAATGGAAGGAGAGGGGGCCGGCGCCGGGAGCGGCCTAATGGATCCGTCAGCGCGTTCGGCTGCTCAGCGGGCCGAGGCGGGTCACCCGGCTTTCCACTGGCAGCACAAAGCACTTCAATTTCGTTAGGAAATGTATCAATTTAACTGACTTGAGCGGCACACTGAAAAACCTAATGAATCTGGACTCAATTTTCCGCCACACTGCTCCTGAGAACTGTCGGAAACAATGTCTGTGGTCGGAGGTGACGGGGTGGCCGCCGATAGGCCGCGAGGCGCCCCTTCCCTTCCCAGCCCGCTCCCGGCCCTTCCCGTCAGGGTTAGTGGAGAGAGACGGACCTGTCTCCGCAACCTGGTGACAGCCCAGCCCGCCACCACTTCCCTAACAATGATGTCATTATAGGTAAATTGGCCTCTATTTCAGCAGGGTGGTGGTGCTAATTGAGTGAGAAAATATAATACAGGGAGCTGTTGTCTGCAGCTCCGGGGAGGGGGCCGCAGCCTAAATGGCCTACCATTGTTGATGTCAGGGTAGGCAGATGTTGCCTTCTGCCGATAACCGCACTGACATATCTCCAGCTTGTCACGGCGCTCCTGCTCCTGCCCGGGGACTCGCGGTGCTGGCGGCAGATGGCTTCGCTCAATGGCCGTGGAGGGTCCTTGCAGCCGGGCGGGGTAGGAGGTGGCCTCCGGGAAAACAGCACAGGCTCCGGGGCCATCTCCAGCCTCGTGGGGGAACGGCCCCCCGATGGATGAAGCCCTCACAGCACCAGGAGGAGAATGTCCAGGGGCAGGAGCAGGGGTCTCTGGGGGGTTCTGGAAAACAGTGTCTGTGCGGGTCTGCCTTCCAGGAGGAGCACTTACTAAGGAAGGGATCCTGCAGCCAAACCCCATAGGCATCCACCCCACAGTGGGAGGCGGGCAGGGCCTGGGGGCCAATGGGCAGGCGTCTGCGTGGGCTGGAGGGACAGATTTCCCTGAAGGCCCCCCAGCTGTCAGAGCCCAGAGCCCATGCCCCAAGCCTTGGCACAATATGGGAGAGATACCCACCCCAGCACCCCGACCTGCCCAGCATGCCTGGGTGACAACTCCCTGGGTGCCCCCAGCCAGAGCTCCTCGCTCCCCGGGTTCCAGGGCCCATGCAGGTCAGCCCTGGGGCCTCTCCCCAGCCAGGTCCCAACACCCTCAGCTGCTTCCAACACACACACGTGGCCCCGAACAGAGAAAGTCCTCCCTGTGTCCAGGGGTCCAGGCACACGGTGCTTCCGCCCCTTCCCTCGGGCCACTGAGCCTGGACTCAGTCCCCCCGCCAGGTCGTCCAGAGTGGCCGGGTCAGCTGCAGTGCCTCTGTGGCCAGGTGGGCTGAAACCAGGACCCCTCCCTACAGGCCAGTCAGGAGCAGGGACCCCGAGGCACAGCACAGAGCGGCGTCTCAGGCCCAGGCTGGGCTGCTGCGCTTCCAAGTGCATCTGACAGGGACTCACTCGGCCCAGGGTGTTTGGATGTGGGCTGGGCCATGCTGAGGACGCTGCCCAAGAAGCCCCCAATTGGGGGCAGTGCAGGGGACAGAACCTGCCCCCAATGTTTCCAGAGGTGGTCAGGAGTGGATCCTGAAGGATGGGGGTGCCCACCAAGCAGAGTAGTGGCCCAGGCCATGGCCTCGGGCAGATGCCCTGCTGGGGCAAGGGATGCCTGGTCCACACCTAAGGACTGCAGGGATGGCCCAGAAGAGCCGGCACCATTCAGTGAGCGCCTGCCGTGTATATCGCAAAGTACCTCCCAGCCCTCCTCCTGCGGGACTCATATACTGCCATCACTTCAGGCCTGCGGGCACCCCGGGGGCTTCTCCTCCCATACGAAGGAGGAAAATGAGGTGGGTGGGGGGCATGGTTCCAGGGTACCAGGCTGGAAAAGTTCGGGGCGGCAGACTCCAAGGCAGCTCCTGCAGCCCAGCCCTATACCTGCACCCCATCCCACACTCGCGCCCCATCCCACACCTGCACCCTATCCCCACCCCATTCCACACCCTCGCCCCGTCCCCACACTTGCACCCGATCCCCACACCTGCACCCTGTCCCCACACCGCCCCTCTGGCAGGCAGTGTCTGTGGGAGGTAGACAGCCAAGGCCAGGTCCCCTTCGGGGCCCCTCCTGACCCTCCAGCCCCTCCTGAGCCCAAGGTGCAAGGCAAACTCCCACAATCCAGCATGCAGAGGGAAGAGCTGACATTGGGCATGTGGCTTCCCCATCCTAGGTTGTGCCTGTGAGCTGGGGCCGGAGCCACCTGGGGAGCCGTGGGTTCTGAGGGAGGCCCAGCAGAAAACCCAAGAGGGCAGACACTGGGGGAGGGAGGGGCTGTGGCTCCCAGACCGGGCCTCATACAGGACTTCAGCATCTTCCTGGGGCCCTCCAGCTGCATCCCCATGTCCAGGCCACTTCCAAGGCTGGCTTCAATCCTTCTAGAACATTCTAGGCTTGCTCCTAACTCCAGGTGGTTCCCTTAGTGGGATCAAAGTTTGCTTCTTTATCCTCTTCTGTCTTTTCCAGATCCTTCTCAATGGGCATTTTATAGTTGGAAAGGAATGTAAATGTTTTCATTTTTCACTGTTTTTGGAGACGGGGTCTCACTCTGTCACCCAGGCTGGAGTGCAGTGGTGCGATCTCGGCTCACTGCAGCCTTGGCCTCCCCAGCTCAAGTGATCCTCCCACCTCAACCTCCCGAGTAGCTGGGACCACAGGCGTGTGCCACCACACCTGACTAATTTCTTTATTTTTTGTAGAAACGGGGTCTCACTATGTTGCCCAGGCTGGTCTCAAACTCTTTGGCTCAAGCGGGCCTCCCACCCTGGCCTCCACAAGTCCTGGGGCTGCAGGCGTGAGCGCCATGCCTGGCCGATGTTTGTTTTCTACCCGACAAGTTTAGGTTTTGCCGGTGCTCTGATGAAGCTCACAACTCCGGGACAGCTGTGGGGGCACCCCCAGCATGGCAGCCTGCCCTCAGCATGGCTCTTCCTGGGCAAGCACTTGCCCTCCCCTCAGCCTTGGGCAAGTGGCTGAACCTCTCTGAACCTCAGTTTCCTCATGTGTGAACTTAGGGGCAGCTCATGTGCTTGGTTCTCTAAGGACAGTGGAGAAGATGAATTGTGGTCCCCAAGAGGGTTGTCAGGAAGGGGGTCTACCTGCTTCCAGGGGCCTCTGTGTCCATCTCCTGCCCCAAGTGCACGTCCCATCAGCTCCTGCTACCCCCATGCTGAGCTGGGGAAAGGGATCCTGGACAGAACAGCTTTAAGGATGTGTCCCTCGGGGAAGACTGGCAGGAGCCGGGGCTGCAGGATGTTGTGGGAGGGCCAGGCTGGCAGCACCTGGGGAAAGGGGATCTGGCCACCGGGTGAGGCTGGAAGCCAGGAGCCAGCACACTCTGGCCCGGGACTTTCTGCTGCTGCCCTGGGCGCCCCAGCAAGGAGGGGACGGGCTCCTCTCTGGTCTCAAGCTCTGGACCGGGGTAGTCACTTGTCACCCAGCCTCCACCTCACCTGGGAAAAGGTGACGGTGCCTGCACTGACGGCCTTCCTGGAGTGCTGAGGGCAGATTGTAGCGTGCTGAGCACCTGAGTAGGCCCTGTGACCCGGACGGTACCCGTCAGAGGAGGCCAGGCAGCCCGGAAGTCCCTGGAGTGGGTGGCGGGGACTTCCAGCAAAAGAAGGGACCAGAACTAGCCCCGCAGGATGAGGCTGTTCAGGGGGCAGGAAGGCAGGGCCCCTGGTGGCCTGGGGTGGGGACACCATAGAGGCAGTAGTGGGGCTTGGAGCTGAGTCGCACAGTTTGGTACTGCCCTGGCGGGTGGGGGGACGGGGTGGAGGGTCTTAACCCAGGGACACGGCCCAGTGAGAGGAAGGTCAACTCTGGTGCCCTGAGGACAGGCTGAAGGACGAGGGGCCGCTGGGGCAGGGCCAGGGGAGCCTTGGGGAAGGGGCCAGCCTGTGCAGCCTCCAGGACCGTGCCCAACTCACCCCAGAAGGGGGCCGCCCAGCCTGCCCGGCTCTTAGAGCCATCAGGAATGATTCAGGTGGCAGGTTTGTGTGCTGTTTGTTAATTTACTCAGATTCATTCATGGGAACAGCTGGCTGGGTCCCAGCAGGGTAGCGTCCCCCGCCCACCTGCCGCAGACAGCCGGCTCTGCGCCACAGTGCTCACAGCTCAGCGGGCGCAGCCTCAGCTGGCTGGGGGCACCCGCGCTCCTCCGAGGGGGTCGGCCTGGGGAGCTTGAGGGTCGGCGGGGGCTAGGGAAGGGGACGTCTGGCCACTTGGGTGTTCAGGGTGGACCCTGCCTCTGAGAGAGCTGGAGACTGGCGGCATGAGGACACCTCCAGTGTCTGCCACACAGACCCCTGCCCTCGGCAGAAAGGGCTGTGAGCCAGTACAGGGGCTGGACTGGGACAGGCCTGACTCTGGGGCTCCGCCCTGCTGTTCCTTCTGGTCCCACCATCCTGGGACGCGGTGACCCCAGGACGCTCAGCTGCTCACCATGCTGGGCCAAAGCTGTGGTCTGGAGAAAATTCACCAAGACAGCAAGAGGTCAGGAGTGGGCACGGGTTACCGGGGAGCCAGGTCCCCAGCAGCCCTCCCTCGGCCGGGCAGGAGCCCGTACGGAAGCGGAAGGAGTCGTCCTGGTCTGAGCTGAACTTGCCGCAGGAGGGGACCGTCAGGGTGGCCGTCGCCAGAAAGGCTATTAGCGCCGCGAAGCTTTGCCATCGTGCGGGTTTGGGCTAGATGTCAGGGCGTGCACGCGCTGAGCACCCTCTAATAGAACAGTCTTTCCTCTCTTCATCTCCCGTCCCCATAGCTTTGTTATTTAAAGTCAGGTTAAGGGAAGAAAAAAAAAAAAACCCACAGACAGGTTTGGCTGGGAAGCCCGAGGACAGAAAAAGTTAGAGATATTTATTTGACAGGGTCAAGGTTGGAGCCTTTCTCTTCCCTCTCCCCAGGTCCCATAGGTGTTAGGCTGAGAGACATTTAATCGCGGGAGTAGCGGTTTCATATCTATAACAAAAATCAAATAATGCAAGATGATTTACTCCCCCTAGCAACCGCAGAGTTCACCCTTAGCAACCAGGCTAGCCTCGGGCTGCGGTGTAATCAGCTTGAAAATATTTCAATTATTGTGTTGATTTTAGTGGATTTGAGAAGCGTTGTGTGGAGAGCTGGGCACATTCTCCCCGCGACCTGGAGAGGAAGATATTGATTTAAACAGGTGTCAGGGAGGGAAGTGGGGAAAATTTAAATGCGATGGGAGAACAGCGCGTTGCACGCGGAACAGGCCAGGATGACATTTTGTGCGTCGCCTTGAACGAAAGTGACTCAAGTGAACTAGAAATTTCACCTTGAAAATCATCTCCCATCGACACAATCAAGGCAGGCCTGGCGCACTGGTGTCCCCGGCCGGCAGCCAGGAGGGCCGGGGTGGCCGGGTTGGGTCCAGCCCGAAGAGGGCCTCTGGGTGTCCTGGGGCTTCGGAGATGGGGGCGGGCGAGGGAGCAGCAGGGACTGGCCACATTCCCGCTCCCAGCCTCAGCGTCCCCTCTGTAGACCAGGCGGGTGTTCTGAGGGCCTGTGGTGAGCTGTCTCCTCTGAGACCTTCTGCCGGGGTCGTGGGCCTTCACCCAGGCTCCCAGGACACTGCTTGGCCCCCAGACACAACCGGGTGCTCCAGCATCAGCACGGACACCTGGCACCTGACCCCTGGCCTTGTCAGTGCCTTTACATAGGTGGCCAGAGGGCAGTGCTGCTGTGTCAGGGAGAAGGGAAGAGAGGGTCCTGTCTGCCCAGCCCCTCGCCCAGGAGGACGAGAGCCCAGCGTCCACCCCGGCACAGCTCTCTCCCCAGCTGCAGCCCCTCACTGCAGCCCCTCACCAGGTCACCCCCAGACCCGGCTGCTACAGGGCTCCTGGGGCCCCCCAACACCCACCCTCTCTTCACTGTATGGAAAACAGAGCTCAGGACAGCAGCAAGTAAGCCAGGCACGGAGGCTCACACCTGGGACCCCAGCTACTCAGGAAGCTGAGGCGGGAGGATTGCTTAAGCCAGGAGTTTTGAGAACAGCCTGGGCAACATAGTGAGATTCTGTCTCTACCAACAATTAAAAAAAAGAAATTAGCTGTGTGTGATGGTGTGTGCCTGTGGTTCCCGCTACTCAGGAGGCCGAGGAGAGAGGGTCCCTTGAGCCAGGAGTTTGAGACCAGCCTGGGCAACACAGCAAGACCCCATCTCAAAAAAAAATATTTTTTTTTAAAGGAAAGCCGCAAAGGTAGCCTGAGGAGGACTCTGTCCTGAGACGCACGGTGAGCCGGGGAGAGAGGCCTGGGCTGCCAAGCTGTCGTGAAGAGGGTGTGTCTGTGGCAGGTGGGACGCCCGCCCTTTCCTGGAGCCCCTTTCATGCAGTGCACTCTGGTGCTGCTGGGGGACGTCCCAGGCCCACTCCAGGATGTCAGGAGCCACCTCAGACAGAAAGGATCTCCGTCATCCCCCAACTCGGTCTCCTGGCAGGCCTGGAAAAGCCCGGGCCACCTCACTGGGACTCTGCACCTCCACTAAAGCTCCCCCAGCCCAGGGCTGCTCTGGGGGCGAAGGGATGCTTCTGCCTGCAACCTCAGTGGTTCCTCTTCCTACCCCAGAACCCCAGGGTGGGAGGACCCCCCTTGACTTGTGCTCCCCAGGCTGACCGTGATTGAGGCATGGTCCATGCAGCAGCTTCTGGACACCCCGTGGGGACGCCTGCTGGCTGCGGCCGTGCTGAGCATAGACTCCTCCTCGCGTGGACACCGGGCCCCGCCCTCCACTCGTCCCGGCATCTGCAGGAGGCTTCTTGAGCAGGGACCCTTGTAAATGACAGGTGAGGCCAGTTGGGGCCCTGCTGACCTCAGGGTATGCAGTGACCGCAGAGCACAGCAGTGAGGTCCATGCCAGCCGGCGCTGACTGCGTGCACCTCCAACCAGGACCCAGGTGCTTTATGGGACCCTACCCCATTCGCTCCTCTGCACACAGGTCTGTGCTGGCCCCGTGTGGGGTGCTGGGACCCAGGGATGAAGGCCTGGACCCTGCCCACCTGGAGCCACACAAAGGTCTCACATCACAGAGCGGGACAGGGGCTTGAAGGTCACCTCCAGGTAGGATGTGTGTGGCCTCTGACTCCCTTCTGCAGGAAAAGTTAACCAGTGGAACAGAAGGGGCAGGAAAGGGGACAGAATGGCTTCCAGGAAGAGGCAGGATTCAGAAAATGGGCCAAGAGGAGGTATCAGGCTTCCAGGTCCAGGATGGCTGCGGCAGGGACACCCTCCATCCCCAATCATATACAGTCTGTCCCCAACCCGATGTAGTCTGTCTCCCACAACACTGCACAATCTCTTCCCCAGTCCTACACAATCTGTCTCCAACCCTATATGGCCTGTCACCCACCCTATACAATTTGACCCCCACCCTATACAATCTGTCCCAACCCTATACATTCTGTCCTCAGCCCTATATAATCTGTCCCCAACCCTATACAGTCTGTCCCCACCCTATACAGTCTGTCCCCAATCCTTTACAATCTGTCCCCAATCCTATACAATCTGTCCCCACCCTATTACAGTCTTGTCCCCAGCCCTATACATTCTGTCCTCATTCTGTATAATCTGTCTGACCCTATACAGTCTGTCCCCACACTATACAGTCTGTCCCTGATCTGTCCACCATGGTCTGTCCACCCTATGCCGGTCCACCCTTCTGTCCACCTGATCTGTCCACCCTTCTGTCCCAGTCTGTCCCTGATCTGTCCCTGTCCTCCTGTCCCCAACCCCTGTCCACCCTAATCCATCCCCCTACAGTCTGTCCACCACAAGTCCTGTCCTCCGGCCCCTACAGTCTGTCCCCCACCCCAATCCTGATCTGTCCCCAACCCCAGTCCGTCCACAGTCCTGTCCACCTATGGGAGTCTGTCCTCCATCTGTCCCAACCCTATACAATCTGTCCCCACCCTATGGTCTGTCCCCCAGATCCTATTACAGTCTGTCCCCCACCCTGAGATCCAGTCTGTCCATGATCTGTCCACCCTGATCTGTCCATTCGGTCTGCCGGTGTCCCAGCCCCAGTCTGTCCCCAGTCTGTCCACTAATCTGTCCTCCAGCCCAGTCCACAGTCTGTCCAACCCCTGTCCCAGTCTGTCCATTTCCTGTCCAACCCCTGTCCACCACTCTGATCTGTCCGATCCTGGTCTGTCCACCTGATCTGTCCCTTCATTCCCTGATCCTGTCCACCCTGATCATCCCCAATCCAGTCCTGTCCATCCTTCAGTCTGTCCACCCTACTGGTCTGTCCCCTATACAGGGTCTGTCCCCCCACCCTACCCTGGGTCCACCCTCTTCCCCAACCCCTGTCCCCACCGGTGTCCCAGCCCCTGTCCCCACCTATACAGTCTGTCCCTCCTTCATCTGTCCCCTGTCCCCCCCCACCACAGTCCATCCCCGTCCTGCAATCTGTCCCAACTCCCTTCCACAGTCCGTCCCAATCCCTATACAATCTGTCCCAACCCCTATACCCAGTCTGTCTCCAGCCTATCCTGTCCCCACCCTACTCAATATGCCCCCCAACCCTACACAGTCTGTCCCCAACCCTATACAGTCTCCCTGGCACTACACAGCCTCTCCTGAGAGCCCAGCTCCCGATCACCGGTCCCGGTGCTGCCACGATCTATCCCCTGGCTTGCTTTGCAATTTTGTCGCAGTGCTGCACCAATCGGCCCTCAGCCCCACGGTCAGCGTCACCGGCCACTTAACGATCCTTCCTGGGATGCTGCACCAGCGGTGTCCCCGGCCTGTCCGGCCCCTCCAGTCAGCCCTGATCCTGATCCATCCATCCACCCTGTTGTCCGACCTTCAGGCTGATCCACAACCCTGGCCCTTCCACAACCTGGCACTGGCCCTTCCACAATCTATTCTTCCTGATCCATCCAGCCACAACCTGGCCACAACCCCACAGTCATTCCCCTACACAACACTACGTCCACCTGTCCCTGCCTGACCCCTGCCTGGCACTGCTGACCCTACCTGGCCCTATAGACTCTCACCTGACCCTCGGCCAACCCTTCCTGATTTCCTTCCTGGCCCCTCAGCCACTACCTGGCCTTCCTTCCTTCCTTCCTTCCCCTTCCCTGTCTTTCAATCTTCCCAACCACCCCTTCCTCCAGCCACAACCACAATCTATCCCCTCCACAATCTGTTCAATTCTAATCTCCCACAGTCTGTCCCTACCGCCCTCCCTGACCATATCCCTGCCCCCCTCCCTCTGCTCAGCCTGGGCTCCTCCATCCTCAGGACTTTTCAGACTGGGCAGGGGTGGAGCCCTCTGCACCTGCAGTTCTCTGCCCCCCTCCCTCTGCTCTCAGCCCTGAGCACCTCCGTCCTGGGGCTTTTCCAGGCTGGGCAGAGTCCGGACCCTCTGCACCTGCAGTTCTCTGAGGGGAGGGCTTCTCCCCAGAACCCTCGTGGTGCCTCCTCCTTATGTGGGTGCCACCTCCTCCGAGAGGCCGTATCTGACGAACCCTGGCCAAAGCAGCTCCCTGTCATTCACCCCCTCTACTGTTAACACAGCACCCATCACCAGACACCTGAAGCTGCTCATTTGCACCAAGTATGTTTGTTTGTGTGCCCAGGAGCTTGGGGGCTGTGTCTACTCTGCCCACTCCTGGACCCAGCCCAGCTGGGCTGCTGCGTGACCAGCTCTGAGGCCTGGGGGACAGATGGGGTGGATCCCGTGGTCCCTGCCCAGAGGACCTCCTTCTCCAGATCTTACATGGGTCTTACCCTCGTACCTGGCCCAGCCTCAACTGTGCAAATGGACTGAGTTACTTCCTAACCCTTCCCGGCCTGTTTCTCCATCTGCGAGTGGCAGCCCCATCTCTCTCGGCCTGCCTCTCGGGGCTGCCAGGAGAGTCCCAGAGGGCAGGGGCGCAGGGCTGCAGGCAGGCAGGGTGGGCCGGTTGTGGGGGCTGGGGCACGGGGGCCTGGCTTCACTCTCCTGACACCTGCCATGGAAGACCAGGACCTGCAGGACAGTTGGGAAGCTCGTCCAAATGCTCAGGCACTCCTCAAAGTCACCCTTGGAAGGATACCAGGACGGCGGTCTCCTCCAGGGCCCTCCAGGGTGCACACAGGGTGGGTGGCCAGGGAGGTTAGGGGCGGGTAAGCCTCAGCGGGGATACCTTCCTGTCGGGAGAAGTGCAGGTCTGGGATTCTGGAGTCTGGGGGCTGGGGACTGGAATCCCAGCCGTGCCCCAGCTGTTTGCAGGACTTTAGGCGTGTTGTCTCAGGAAGCGCCATCCGTTCATCCACAGAACGGGGTACCTGACCAGGTAAGGGGCTTGGGGACGAGCAGAGTTTTGGCACCTGCAAAAGCTCCCACATTCATGACAGGGTCCAATCGAGGTCCGATCGAGGGCCCAAGAACTCCCTGAGTTGGCTTGTCACCAAATGCCATGTTTGGCACTTTCAGGGGCAAGCGTTCTCAGCCCTCCCCAGCTCCTCTAAGGGGTCTCTGGCCTCTAAAGGGCCATCTCCCAGGAGTAACCCCTGAAGAACTGGAGCATGCAGACCCCCTTCACAGGTGAGGAAACTGTCTCCCCACAGCCACCTACAAACAGAACCCCACCCTGCCCACCAGGTGTGGCTCAGGCACAGCCGCAGCAGCCCACGTGCCTGGCACAGCCCCTCCTACGCTCAACCCGGACTCTGAATTTACAGCAAAACCTGGTTTCCTCCCCAGGTTTCCCCAGCCCCTTTAGAACAGCAATATGCTACTTAAATGCGTACTTTTATTGCTTTCTCAATTATAAGTAAAAATATTGTAATGCCATCTGACGCTTTGCCAGCTGTCTGTACAGGCACGGGCAGCGCCATTCCGGAGTGAAAGCCAGGCGGGCGGTGGGTGTGCGGGGGGCGTGCTGCCTGGGGAGGTGCACTTGGATTTCTGCTTAGGTTGGCCCCACATATGCCAGGCCACATGTTCCCAGGCTGGGAGCGGGGTAATCCGCACCCATTTATCTTGCTATAGTTGAAAGTGCAAACATTATAAAATCACGCCAGTGGTGGTGGCAGTATGGAGCAGTGGGGTGCAAATAAACTCTGGGGGCACGAGGGCCGGCTGCAGTCCTGACAACCTCCAGGGAGTGCCGGGAGGAGCTGGGACTGACACCAGGATCACGGTCCTCAGGTCACAGCCCCTCCCCACCGCTGGGACTGAGACCAGGATCGTGGCCCACAGGTGACGGCCCCTCCCCACGCTGGTCCAGAGCTCTGGGCACTTCTCTTGGTGGAAGTCAGCACCTGAGGGTTTAGCAGGCTGGCCGGCCTTGATGACCAACGGCGGTGGGTGCATTTTTGTCAAACACACCCGTGGCTAATTGATGTCCAGGATGGGCATGGTGGCTCACACCTGTAATCCCAGCGCTTTGGGAGGCCAAGGCGGGAGGATCACTTGAGCCCAGGAGTTCGAACCAGCCTGGACAACATAGTGAGACCCTGTCTCTATGACAAATACAAAAATTAGCCAGCTGTGGTGGTGTGCCTGAGGTCTCAGCTACTTGGGAGGCTGAGGAGGGAGGATCACTTGAGCCCAGGAGGCCGGTGCTGTAGTGAGCTGTGATTGTACCACTGTACTCCAGCCTGGGTGACAGAGCGAGACCCTGTCTCAAAAAAAAAAAAAAAAAGAAAAAAATTTTTTTAAATGTCCAGAAGATGGCATACTAATGGCGAAGTGGGAAAAAACAAAAAAACACAGACCAGACCCAAGGTTGAAAACTGAGCCTCCTTAGGGCTGGGCGTGGTGGCTCACGCCTGTAATCCCAGCACTTTGGGAGGGCTGGTGAGTGAGATCATGAGGTCAGGGGAGATGGGAGACCATCCTGGCTAACCACAGTGAAATCCGTCTCCACTAAAAAATACAAAAAAATTAGCCAGAGAGGCGTGGTGAGAGCCTGTAGTCCCAGCCTTCTTTCGGGAGGCTGGGCAGGGAAAGAGATAGAAGCGTGAACGCCGGGGCCCGGAGCTTGCAGTGAGCTGAGATAGTACCACTGCACTCCAGCCTGGCAACAGAGCAGGACTCTGTCTCAAAAAAAGAAAAGAAAAGAAAACTGAGCCTCCACGGTGACTCTGGCCAGCAGGTATTTGCTACGTAGTATATTTTTTATTATGGTGAAATACATATAACATAAATCTCACCACCTTAACCATTTGTACGTGCACAGCTCCCTGGCATTCGGACCTCACCCTGTGGTGCCAACAGCCACGTGGCGTTTTCAACACCTTTGAAATAGTCACCAGCATTTGCAAATCAGGAGATTCCAAAGGTCGATGTAGACGTCCAGCTTCTCTTACAAATCTCACACAGAACAAAAGCTCCAGCAACTCCGGACTGGGGCCTCTGCCTGCCCGACGTGGCCCCTGCTGCTGGCCTCCCTTGCGCCCTGTGGTGCCGAGCCCAAGAAGCAGTGAGCAGGGTTGGGCTGGCCCACACTCGTGCCAGCCCTGGGAGTCCAGAGGGACCAGCTCAGCTCCTCCACTAACTCTTGGGGCCCTTGGCCCGGCTCGTGGTGAGCAGGACGGGTCTCCCCACAGGATACGAGGGGCCTCCGAGGGTGGCTGTGCCCATTAGAACCACTTTCCAGCTTTCCAGGTCCCCAGGCCCCGTCATTGTGAGCCTGTCACCAGGAGAAGTGTCTTCTGTGTGCAGTGGCCTGCCTGGACCGAGAGCTTTGCCTGTTTGTTCCCTGCCGCGTCCCTCGCCCCTGGAACATGGCTGGGCCCATGGCGCTGCTGGACGGATGGATGGATAGATGGAGCTCTCTTCTGCTGACAAACCCAGCTGCCACCGCCCATCGAGGAGACTTGCCTGATGACTGTGACCATGTGGGTTTATGGCCCTGCTCTGAGCCAAGACACCCACTTTACAGATGAAAAAAATGGCCTTTGCAGGCTGGAACCCATGGCAGGTCTGAGGCTGCATGCCGAGAGCCCCTCTGATGCCCTGCAGGCCTCCCCTACCGCTGCCATCCTCCCAGTCCATCAGGAACTCCAGACTAAAAGGCATTGCCCCCTCCCCCTGAGGCCAAAACCACCACAGGGCCTGACCTTCCCCAAGGCCTGGAGGTTCAGCAAGGCTGGGGAGAGGGGCCAAAGAGTGTGCTACTAATAATTTAGCAAAACGAAGGTGGAGAATGCCAGGGAGGGAGGAGAAGGAGACGGAGAGAGGCGGAAAACATTCCCAGCCAATCACTTTGATGTTCAGTCCATGAAACTTCTCAAATTATAAAAGAGAATCACTTTTGAGCCTTTAAGTGGCTCCGAATAAACCGACTGTCCAAAGATACAATGAAAAACCGACACCAGCTCTCCGTAACAAGGCAGGAAAAATTGTCAGCACTGAGATGAATATTAAAAGCCCTATCCGTGAAAAACACCCTGGAAATATGTTTTAAAGGAGCAGCACGAGGGAAGGTGATTACGAGGACGATTATCTGAGGCAGCTGGAGAGGCCAGGCCGGGCACCCGCAGAAGCCGCTGCTCCCAACGAGGACCGAAGGCTAGAAGTGGGAGAGCCCACAGTCACGGGGAGAGGGGAGGTGGGCACCGAGGCCCGTCTGGGTCTGCAGGGGACCGTGCACCTGACCAGGGGTCACGGGTCTTCTCACGTTCCGGGGCACAGCCATGTCCTCACCACCTGCCCCACTGCAGACCTCCCGTCTCCCCTGCCCAATCCAGCCTCAGAAGAGGTGATCAGGGCAGGGCTGGATGCACCAGCTCCCTGCGTAAGCCCTAGCTCGGCCACTGACTCCCTGGTGACCATGGCTGCCTCACCTCTCTCTGCCTTGGTTTCCTGGGCCAGGTGGGTGAGCCTGGGGTGCCTGATGGGCACCTGGGCTCTTTCTCCAGGGACAAGTGGAGGGGACAGGGCAGTCCTGGACTTCAGGGGTGTGGGCTCCTTCGGGGACTGGGGGCAGAGGGAGGGAGAGGCCCATCGGGGGAACGGTGAGAAGCCCCCAGTGGGTGCCCCCCTCCTCCTGTGCTGGCCCTGCTGACCGGGACCTTACTCTGCACCCCACGCCCATCCCTACCTCCTGGGGCTGACCACTCACTGCCCACGCCATCTCCCCCTTCAGCCCTCCACTCAGCCCCCACACACTCCCCAAGCACGTTGGCACCTGGGGCCCAGGGGCAGCAGGCAGGGTGGCGGTGCACACGTTGCAGGACCACCACGAGGGAGGAGGCCACAGACTCTGCTGTCAAGGGACAAAGAGGCTGTGATCATCGGACTTTTCTGGCTGCATACACAGCCCTGCTGAAGACCTGAGCTGCAGGGAGCTCCTGACCCAGGCCCAGGACAGCCACGAGCCAGAAGCCCCTGGGGGCCTGTCCTGTGCTGAGGCCTGGCCACCCTCCCCCTGCTCACACTCGGATTCTCCCTCAGGGGAGTCAGATGGCAGGAGGACCCTCTAGGCCCCCTCAAAGGTCACCACCTCCTCCGGTGGCCCTGTTGAGGGAAACTCCGGGCTCCTCCTGTAGCCCGGCTCCCCGTGGGCTCCTGTGGGCCCCTGTGGGCTCCCGTGGGCTCCTGGATTGCAGCTGGGTCAGCCACTCTCCCGCCCCTCCCTAACAGCCCCCGTCAAGCTGGCACTTGACAAACCAGTTTTGGGTGAATGTCGATCTTCAGCCCTGCACCTTCTATACCCATCCAGGCAACCTGGCCCTCCACTGTTAGCATCCAGAGTTTTTAATTAATAATTTATTTTATTTTTGTTTTTTGAGACAGGGTCTCACTCTGTTGCCCAGGCTGGAGTGCAGTGGCGCAATCATAGCTCACTACAGCCTCCCACTCCTGGGATCAAGTGATCCTCCTACTTTAGCCTCCCAAGTGCCTGGGACTACAGCATGTGCCTCTATACTCAGCTAATTTTTTTTAATTAAAAAAAAAAAAAACACATTTTTAGGCCACGTGCAGTGGCTCACGCCTGTAATCCCAACACTTCGGGAAGCCTAAGAGGGCGGATCATCTGAGGTCACGAGTTTGAGACCAGCCTGGCCAACATGGCGAAACCCCGTCTCTACTAAAAATACAAAAATTAGCCAGGTGTGGTGGTGGGCAACTGTAATCCCAGCTACCCAGGAAGCTGAGGTAGGAGAATAGCTTGAACCTGGGAGGCAGAGGCTGCAGTGAGCCAAGATCGTGCCACTGTACTCCAGCCTGGGTGACACAGTGAGACTCTATCTCAAAAGAAAAAAAAATTTTTTTTTTTTTTTGGTAGAGAGTGGGGTCTCACAAAGTTGTCCAGACTGGTCTTGAACTCTCAGCCTCAAGGCATCCTCCCAGCTTGGCCTCCCAAGTGCTGGGATTACAGGCATGAGCCACCATACCTGTCTAGTTTTTTAAATTTTTCTAGAGACAGGGGCTTGCTATGTTGCCCATTCTGGTCTCAAACTCCTGGGCTCAAGGGATCCTCCCATGTGGGCCTCCCAAAATGCTGGGATTACAGGTGTGAGCCATCCTGCCCAACAGTGTGCAGGTTTTAGAGAAGAGGCCTAGGAAACCCAGAGGGGCTCACCTGTCATCTCAGCACTTTGGGAGGCTGAGGTGGGAGGATCACCTGAGCCCAGGAGGTCGAAGCTGCAGTGAGCTATGGTCATGCCACTGCATGCCAGCCTGGGCCATAGAGCGAGACCCTATCTCTAATAAATAAATGAACAAGGAAGCTTTAACCAGTTAAGTAATTTGCAGGTAGATTCCAGCTCAGGGCTGCAAGTTCAAAGTCTGGAGGTCCTTCCCTGCCTCGGGATCAGAGAGCCACATCCTAGAAGCCCAGGCCTTGCCCCAGTGCACAGGCCCTGTCTCCCGACTCCCAGGCCCAGGCTCCCTCTGCAGGGTTCTTCCCTGAGAACCCTAGATTAGGCACAGCAGGCAGATGGGGTGGGTTTCTAGGAGCCCCTGGGGCCTGAACGGAGTCCGGGCTTGTGGGGTGGGGGGGGGGGGCAGGAGTCGTGTTTTGCCCTCTGCGCTGTTCCTTGTAATTAAGAGTAAACTTTGTAGCAATGTCTCTCTTTCCACCGTTGTCTCACTCTGCCTCCCAAATGATAAATTGTTAATGAACACCTGTTACAATGCTAATGAAAGTGGGATCCGTATGTAAATAAAGAAAATTTAATAAGTTAACAAGGTGGATTAAAATGCCTCAACCTCCTCCTCTGCAGCTAATCTGGACCAAACACGAAAGAGGGGCCGTGGAAGCAGTACTGCGGCGCTCGCCATCACCTCCGCACACTTTCCAAAATATAATTAATATTTTAAAAATTTATAAAACTGAAATCAGAGGTCTTGATTGTAACAAACAAAATATCCATCTTTAATCTGCTACCCAGAGGCCACTCGGGCCCTCCTCCCACCGCCTTTTCCTCGCTTGGAAAATGCAAAAGAGGTTCCAACTTCAGAGCCGCTGGCCGGGAAGGTGGCGGCGCCTCTTGCGGGAGCTCTGAGTGCGAATCCCGAGCCTGCCCCGGGCCTCCTGGCTGTCTCCGTGTGTGGAAGAGCAGGCTGTCAGTGCCCAGGCTTGGAGCAGACGGGAGCTTGGTGGTCTCCGTTTCCCGCCTGCAGCCTCCCCACTTTACAGAAGGGGTCCCTGGAGGCTGGGGAGCCTTGCACTGCCCAGATCCTCACTGCCACTCAGGAGGGACTGGATCTGACCCTAATCAGCTCCCAGCTACTGACCAGCAGGCCGACCTCTCTGAGCCCTGGCTTTCCCTTCTAGAAAACAGGAACGAGAGAGGGCTCACCGCACAGGGCCCAGTGAGTGGCTCATGACCCTTGGCGGGGAGGCAGGGGAGGGTCCCAGTTGGGGCCTGGTGCAGGCAGGGGGAGAGGACGCGCAGCGGCATCTCCTGGGGATCTGCCACCCCACATGGGGTGGGGGCAGTCAAGGTTTGGGGATCCAGGCCCCTTCCCTGCAGCACCCTCCATCCACCTTGGCCCACCTGGCTGCCTGGGGGCACAGCCGCCAACTCATTGGCCCCTCTGTTATTCTCGACCCGTCGGGTACATGGGCTGCTGTTCTGGGGCAGGAGCTGCACCAGCCTCTTGCTGCTGCATCCCTCAAGCTGTCCTCGGTGACAGACCCTGGATGTCCTCGGTGACAGTCCCTGGATGGGGGGACAGTGCCCTGGCACAGGCAGGACTCTCAGGATGTGTCCCACCTTCCCACGGACCAGGAGAGAGGGAGGGATCAAGCAGCAGGACCCAATAGCTCAGCCCCTGCTCTGTGCCCCTGCCTGCACGGGGACTCTGCTCAGGGAGACTCCATTATGCTCCGACTATGTACCGGGCACCATCCTTGGTGCCAGACTCACAGAGGGACCAAGCCAAGACCCTGCCCTTATATTGGAGTTGGGGAGCCAAGCACTTGGCAAGTAAACAAACGAATATAAACTAGAATGAACCCCAAGTAGGGAGAAGTGCTGGCGAGGTATGGGGAGGAAGTGAGTTGGGAGTTCACGGGCCAGGGATGCAGAAGGTAGCTGGTGGCATTTTAGCTGGGGCTAGCAGGCAAGGTGACCTCCGGCAGAGAGCTCGCTGGAGCGCAGGAACACGTTACACGGACACCTGGGGGACGCGTGTTCCAGAAGGAATCATGCAGACTTAGGCAGGACGAGCTGGTGTGCGTGGGGAAGGCAGGAGGCTGGGAGGCTGGGGAGGAGCCCCTCCGGTGCAGTGGAGGTGAAGTGGGGGCAGGGCTGGCCGGGGGCTCTCTGGGATCTGTCCAGCAGCTTCTCGCTCACCTGGGGACTCTCCCTCAGGGTGGACCCGGCTGCTGGCCCCCGAAGCCAAAATCCGGGAGGTTTGGTGTGTAAACCAGAGCCCCCGGCCCGTCTGCCTCTGATCTGCCAGCAATTTAATGCATCATGTGCCACTGTGCGTCCAGCCATTTTTCATCGCTTGACCTCACTTTTAATTAGAGACTAAATTATTCATGCCGTTTGATGGGAGACCAAGCGCTTGGGAGGTGCCTGGGCCCTGGGCGGGCTCAGCCGGGCTGGAACCCACCCTTCAAGTCAAACATGAGCGGCAGGAGGAAAACAATCTTCCTGCAGGCTGCCGTGCCCTGCATCGACACCTGCCCACTGGCGGGGCTGGGACCCCCGTCCCCTCTGAGGATACAACACGAGATGAAGGGAGCCTGCTGTGCCCTGGGGGGGCTGGGGTGCTCCTCTCCCAGCACCCCAACCTCAGGAGAGAGACCCCTGGGCCTGGCCATGGGACAGGGCTGGCTGGCTGGGCATCCCAGCCCCGGTCACTCAGCCTCGTCCTCCTGGCCCTTAGCCAGGCTTTGGGGGCCTCCCGGGACAGGGAAGAGGGCAGGAGGCCTCCCAAGAAACCCAGGGCTTTGGCCGAGGACAATGAGGAGGAGCTCGCCTGGTGCCTCCCCATCTCGTCCTGTCCCCATGGCTCTACACCCTGAACTGAGAACCGACTTCCACTGTGCTCCAACACGGGGTTAAGGAGTGTCTGGGAGACACCAGGATGTCGCCTGGAGGAGGAGAGGCTGCGGGAACTCTGCCCAGCACCTGCCACACAGCCTTGCCCTCAGAGCAGACCGTAGGCCAGTGGGCGACTAGAGCTGTGGTCACTAGAATGTGCCCCAGGCCAGGCCAGCCCTGCCCCAGCAGCCGGGGAGGAGGGGGCTTCTCCAGGATAGGGAGATCCCAGAATTGTGCATTCACAGACCCAGAGGTGAAGTCTGGGGTGGGCCCCCCTGGGGCCAGCGTCAGCACCCCCATATTATAGACAGGACGCCAAAACCTGAGCTTCTGGAACTGCCCTGAGACCCCACAAGGAGGGACCAGGGTGGAGAAGCAGGAACTTCTTAGACAGGCACCTCCCACTGCAGCCCCTTCCAGCCCCCACCCACCCTCCCACACCCTTCCAGCCCCCACCCACCTTCCCACATCCTCCCAGGCATCTTGGGACCAGTCTCCTCCGCCCTGAAGAGGATGCACGCTGCAGAAGCCTCTGGCTACAGGGCTACACAAGCCCGCCTTCGAATCCCTGTCAGTCCCTGCCCAGCTGTGTGTCCTCGGGCAAGCGTCCACACCTCTCCGAGTTTCTGCTTCCTCTGATGTAAAAATAGGGCCCCTCTATCAGTCTCTCAGAGGTGCCAGCAGGCCAGGGGACATGAGGCCGGGAAAGGACTTTTGAATTCTCGGGCATCCCTGAGGGTGGGGCTCACGGTTGCTCCTGGGTGGGGGGACACCAGGCAGGGGCTTGTTCTGCAATTTCCTCGGGCTGCAGGAGGGACATGCGGGTCCCAGAGGACCAGGCTGTGGTTGCTGGGAGGAGGGGATGACAGAGGTGGGAAAGGATGGCCCCGTGGGCTTTCACGGCCCACCCCTGCCCCAGCGGGGCAGATTTCAGCGCACTTGGCCCCCATCTCTGCCCCAGCAGACCGACACCTTTTTCCCAGGGCATTGAGAAGGCGGTCCACCTGCGTTCCCACGGTGGCCCCCCAGCAGCCTACAGGGGAATAAATCAATCTGCTGGTGGTGGGTGGGGAGGGCCGCTGGGAACGGAGGCCACGTCCTGCCTCTGGATGGAGGTTTTCTCCACCCACACGAGGTGAATTTGTCCACACTCAGCACCTAGGAAGTTGCCCTTTTCTCTGCAGTATCCGGAAGAAAATAAATTAAATGCAACAAGATTGTTCTAAAGTGCCGTCCCCGTAGCGTCATCGAGCTAAATGACAGATGTTTCGCTCTGAAAAGTGGCTCTAATGCCTGTGCAGTAACTTTGTCTCAAATGATTTCAGCAGACGTCAATAGAAGGGGCCTGGCGGTGCAGCCTCTCTTGCCACAGATGCAACACAGAAGGTGTGCGGGCGGGGCAGCCCCGTGCCTCTGGGGCCCCCAGTGTCCAGGATGGTGGGTGCTGGGCAGGGAGAGGGACAGTCATGTCTGGGATGGTGTGAGTGGCATCAGACACTGGACTGCATGGGTCAGGCAGGGCTGGGGGCGGTCACCTGGGGCGGTCACCTGAGGTCACAGAAGGGGCCCAACCCGGAGAGGGGGAGGTCCAGGCTCCAGATCAGTGCAGCAAACCAGGGTGACCCACAAGAGTCCAGGCTCTCCCCAGACTTCAGCATCCTCATCCCAGAGATGGGTGTGTGGGGCCTCACCGTGGCACCCTCACGATCCAATGTAACCCCAAGACTCTGCACCTCATCAGCCAACTCAAGGGCTCCCGTGAAACTCTGCAGAAACCCCAAGCCCAGTGATATTTATAGGAATCATTTCAAAACAGCTGTTCAAATATGACACCTTTTTACCCAGGCAGAGGGGGCTGGCATGGGAGAAGATGCGGCAGCTTAGGTTTCTGTTTTCCTTTTTCTTAAATCGTGGTCTTATTTTTTTAAATAAAATGATAGCTCGAGTCCTTGACTGAGAAGCACAATCCAGTCTTTCAATCCAGCACCTAATCCCCTAATGCCCTTTATCAAACGCCTGGTCGTTTAAAGTGTTATTAAATGCCTTTTTTTGGATTATAATTTTTACTCTTCACTATATGATGGCTATATAATCAAATATTCATTGGATAATGATGATTAAAATATTTAATCCCCCAAAAGATGTTTAGAACAATTTAGGCTACCATTGACTTAATTAAGGGAGTTAGGGGATTAGTGATGAAATGAAGGGGTAGTTTTTTTAGAACTAATTTTGTGGTTCTTGTGACTCTGAAACCAGGGGAGGAGTGGGTCGAAGGCAGGGAGAGACAGGAGCCAAGGGCCAGGGGCCACTCCACCTTGGGGACCCCCAGGCCCCTGTGAAGATGAGGAGTGGGAGGCCAGGAAGCTCCTACTTCTGCAGAATGGGAACTGGGTCCTGCCTGCGCAAAGTGAGCTCACGGGGTCCCGAGATCAGAGCTGATGGCACCCCTGGCCAGGCCGCCCAGCCCTCCTCTGCGTGGCTCATTGACCTAAAGCCCTTCTGAATGATCAGTGTTTTTTTTGTGGCCCCCATTAGCTCTGCAGGGCCCTGAGGAAGCCCGCCTCGGCCCACGCCTGCGGGAAGTTCTAGGATGTCTGAGCCGGTCTTCCCAGCTTGAAAGGCGGGCCGCCTGCTCCTTGTCCCTGCCCCTCCTGCTCCTTGTCCCTGCTCTGGGGGAGGGGGTGGGAGGCTTCGCTGCACGTGAGTGACCAGACTCTCGCCTGAGTTTAGCTTCACACATGCCTGTCACCTGCATCTTTCTGAACTAAAGGTGGGCTCAGGACAGAATTCTGGCCACAGGCCACAGGGGGGTGAGCTCTGGGTGACGGCCTAGCCTCCTGGTGAAGGTGCGGATTCTCGCTTGAGCCACCAGCCTCATCCCCACGGCTACCCACACTCAGACAGAAGAGCTGAGCCCTAGAAAGACAAAGGGGTCTGTAAGGAGTCGCACCGCGCAGGAGAGGCCAGCCTGGCTGTGACAGCTGCGTGGACACAGAGCCCAGAGGCCACAGGTGTGGGTCACATGCCCACGCCCCACCCCGCTTCTCTGTGGCCACGGCCCCACCCCCGCCCCCCCGCAGCCGCCTCCTTCCCTCCCACCGCCTCCCAGCCTGAGCCAGGCAGTCCCTTTCAGAGGCCTAAGCCCACCGCACAGTGAGATAAGTAGACATTTGCCTGAGAATTAAGCGCCGCTCGTTGACAGGCTGCAGAAATCCACCAACCCAAGGGCTCTAATACCCCCGATGTTCCGGGGCAGGGGAGGGGAAAGGGAAGGGAAAACTGGGACCAAATTCCATAATCCATATTGACATAAATCTGCAGATAGATGTGGGAACATCCTGCCACTCCACGTGCCAGCCCCCTCCTCAGGAACCGAGGCCAAGGCCGTGCCACACCTTTGCCCCTGCCTGCCAGGGGGGCTCAGTGTCACGAAGCAGCCCTGGCCCTCAGTTTCAGCTCAGAGCCTGGGGTTTGAGAGGAGGCCAGGGCCCCCTCCTCCTGCCTAGGGGAGCTGGGGGCGGACAGCCCTCACTGCTGGACAGGGCTGCAAGGGACCCCTCCCACTGACCTGGGCTGCTTGATCTGGGGAGAGAGGCTAAAGGTCACCCTGACCTTCGTATTTTAGGGAAGCAGTTGCCTCCAACCCTTGGAGAAGCCAAGGGACCAGCTTCCCCACTGAGGACACCAGAACCTGGGATGTCAGAACCCCCATCCCAAAGTGGAGGCCCTAGATCCCGGCACCCAGGTGCCCACTCGAAAAGGGGCCAGTAGCTGGGCACCTCATCTGTGGCAGGCCTGTCCCTCTCTGCAATACGTGTCTTCTTACTTTTCCGGAGCCGCTGTGACAAACACACAAACGGGACAGCTTAAACAGCAGAGATTGACTTCGCATGGTCCTGGGGGCTGGAAGGCCAAGATCCAGGAGTGGGCAGGGCTGGCCTCTCCTGGGGCCTCTCTCCTGGGCTGGCGGACAGCGTCTTCTTCCTGGGCCCTCACTGGGTCTTTACTTCGCCCATCTGCATCCTCGTCTCCTTTCTTTATAAGGACTCCAGCCCTATTAGATTAGAGCCCAGCCCAATGAGCTCGTTTTATCTGAACCATCTCTTTAAAAGCCTCATCCCAAAATACAGGCACATTCTGAGGTCCTGGGGGTTAGGACCTCAGCGTGGGAATTTAGCCCCTAACGTATGCTATCTCCCTCTGTCCCCATCACCACCCTACATGGGCTTGCAAGGTTAAGCCGAAGGAACTCAGGCCCCAGCAGCTTCTCCTGCGGGTGGCCCCCTCTGCCACCCTGCTGAGACCCTGGTGACCTCATGATCAGCTACACCCCCTCAGCATTCAGAGTGGGGCACCTCGTAGCCAGTACGACTCATAATTCAGGCCCCCAAAACTACCTAGGAGTCTGGCCAGAGTGAAGTGAAGTCGGGGGCAGGGAGTCCAACTCTGAATTTCTCCTGCTTCGTCACGGCTGCTGATGAGGACAAGAAACCCTGGGTGATCTGCAGGAAACCGCAGTTGCTCCCTGCAGAAATGAAGGGTCCTGTCCAGTGATCCCCTACTTCCCACCCACTGCTCCACTCCCCGCCCTTCCAGACAGCTGCCCAAGGACAGATGAGGGGAGCATTCTACCAGCTGGAAGACTGCCCTGGCCAGGTACAGTGGCTCGTGCCTCTAATCTAAGCACTTCGGGAGGCTGAGGCGGGTGGATCACTTGAGGTCAGGAGTTCGAGACTAGCCTGGCCAACATGGCAAAACCCCATCTCTACTAAAGATACAAAATTAGCCAGGCGTGGTGGCAGGCACCTGTAATCCCAGCTACTCGGGAGGCTGAGGCAGGAGAATCGCTTGAACCCGGGAGACGGAGGTTGCAGCGAGCCGAGATCGCACCATTGCACTCCAGCCTGGACAACAAGAGCAAGACTCTGTCTCAAAAAAAGACTGTGCCCTGAGCTCCTCTCACCTCTAATGTGCCAGCTCCCCCTCTGGGCACTGGGCACAGGGACTCCCACGCCAGCCCAATGAACCATCCTGAAGACCAAATAAGACTTAGCTAAGATATTCTTACGGAACAGCTTTGATAGCTGGAATTACTGGAATACACTTTCAGACTCACCACAGATATAGAAGAAAGGGTTTGGTGACGACAACCCAGACGTGCAGAAAACAAAACAAGCAAAACAAAACACCTGAGCCACCCAGCCCTGCCCCCTCACCCCATCACAGAGTTGATGTCACATATGCAAGGAGCTGCTCTTCGGGGCTCCTGGGCACTCCCCATGTAACCATGGCCTACCAGAGACGAAGGCAGGAAGGGGGTGAAGCCCCTCTCAGCCCGGGCCACACCCTAAGGCTGCCGCCCTGCCTCCCTCCGTCCCTCCCATCAGGTTCTGGTTCCAACCTCACTCCCTAGGAGGCGGGGTTCCACTGCTCTAGCAGATAAATCTGCCAGGGTTCATTGCCGCTGCCGGGCTGCCCAACACGCCTTTGTGGCTCCCTTTGGCCTGTCTGCCCTAAATAGAGCTGTGGGAGGAAGCGGAGGGGGACTGCCCCAGCAAGGGTGGCCTGTCACGGACCCCTCCCTCCAGCCCTGGGCCTGTCCCGACCCTGCCAGGGACTGCAGTGTCTCTATGCCCGGGTGCAGGGGTCCTTGTGGGTGCTTTCCAGTGCCAGCAGCAGCCCTCGCACTCCCATGAATCACAGGCCCTCATACCCTGAGAGGGAAGGGACAGGTCCAGGCCAGCGGCTAGTTGGGGGAAGGGGGGTGGGGGAAGTGGAGGGGGCAGTCACCAGCCTCCCCTTTCCTTCTCCTCCAAGGAAAAATATCCAACACTCCCCGGTGACAAAGTTGCTGTTGATTTTCAGAGGTTAAAAGGAGTCTAAGGGGGCTTGGCCCAGGGTCAGGGCCGTGGAGAGCATGGAGAGAGTGGAGACCGTGGGAAGGAAGATACAGGGGAAAGTAGAATCTGGGACTGGGAGAAACCGGGGGTTGGGGGATGAAGGAAGAGGGGAGGCCAAGGAAAAAGAAGGGGACCACCGGGACTGTGCTGAGAGCAATGCCAGGACACCCCACCCCCCTCCCAGCCCAAATCCCCCACCACGTCCCCACTCAGCCCCGCCCACCCGAACAAGTCCAGAAACTGGCATCGCCCGGTGGCTTCACCCTCCCACCTCATCAGCAGGTGCCCCCAGCAGTGCCGACTCCACTGCACCGTCTCCACCATCCGGGTCTCTGGCCCGGGCGTTGCCTGCCCTGCCTCCGCGTGGCTTTTCCTGAGCCGAGATGTGTATGCAAGAGGCTTAGGGGAGGGAAACAGGATTGGACCCAGGGAGAATTTAAACTGCAGCATAGTTGCAACTGCAACAGAGGCCCAGCTATCCCACGGAAAGCTCCCTCAGAGCTGGCCCAGCCAGAGGCCCAGGCCGGCATCGCACCTGCAGGGAGGCTGGCGTTGGATATGGGTGGCCCAGAGCGGGAGCACAGTGCTAGGAGAGGCAGTGCCCCTCAGCCCCACAAGCACCCGCCCCACAGGGAGATGAAGAGACACCCCGGTATCACCACGCCCCCCAGCCCCAGCATCCTCCAGCTTCTCATCCCACTCAAAACTCGGCCACCAGTGGAGCCTTTGGACCACACCCCTGTGCTGACCTCCCTGCTCAACAAGGCTGCCTGCATGGGAAATAACCACCCGCTGTGCTCATATCTGGCGTCGAGGCCCAAACACTATCCTCTCCTTTCCTATTTTCCAGGGTACGGCTGCCTGCCTCCTGCACAGAACACCAGTTCCACGAAGGCGAGGACCCAAACTGCCCTGCCCACACTCACTTCAGCATCGAAATCAGGTCCTGGAAATGGGGAAACTGAGGCAGAGGCGGAGGGCAGAGTGCCCGGGCCCCTCCAGGAAGGTCCCTGGACACCGGTGGGTGGAGCTGTCCCGGCAGTTGGGGAAGAATATGTTTTCAATAGTCCCTTCTAAGGGTGGGGGACATGGCTGGAGAGGAGGAAGGTTGCTCCAGCCCCAAGCGGCCCCGGGGCGGGCGGAGGAAGGGGAGGGAGAGGAGGCTTTGAAACCTGCCGGTGCAACCACAGCTTGATGAGGGCAGTGTTGTAGTTACACTTTTTTAATTAAGTGAATAATTAAAAAGAAGTTGATTATCAATTAGCTAATTAAATAATCCATTTTACTTTCATATTCCCGCTTTTCTCCTATTTTTTTTTTTTTTTTTTTTTTTTTTTTTTTTTTTTTTTTCCTTTTTTTTTTTCTTTTTTGGTTAATCACTGTGGCCGCGGTAATGAGCCGCCTCGGGTTGCCAGGCAACCGGCTCCCAGTTAAACAGGCGCAGCTGCCTCCGTCAGCGCCCTGACTGCTGCGGGGGAGGGGTGGGTCCTCGGAAGCCCCTTCTGCGCGGCGCCCAATGACACCCTCGGCAGACACGCCCGGCGGTGGGGGATCCGGGGTGGTCCACGCCCTCCACGCGCTCCAGGCCCTGAGGATCCGGGGGGTGCGGCCCGCCTTCCCTTTCCGCCCCTCTGACCCCATCGAGCTTCCTTGCGCGCATCGGTGCTGCGGGCCTCAGTTTCCCCGCTGCTGGGCTTGGGATCCCGCGGCCGCAAGGACCGGCTGAGAGCTCGGGGCGCTGTGCTGGGGGCGGGAGAGAGGCGGCCCTGAGGCCTGCGCGTCCCCTACACCGGGGCCCGGGCGGGACACACGCCCAACGGGACCCCTGAGCCCCCAGGCTGAGGACAGGGAGGGGGGTGAGGCCAGGACGGAGCCGCCCGCACCCGTGGCGGTGAAGCGGGAGGTGCGCGGCCCCCTGAAGCTGCCCCGACTGCAGCCGAGGGGGCGACCTGTGGTGCCAACTGCCTCACCCTGCTTGGCCGCCGCCGCCTGCGGGTCTCCAGCAGGTCCCACCCCACGCGCCCGCGGAGCCCTCTCCAGAGGCTCCTCCAAGGCCTCTGCAGAGGCGCGGCCAGCCCCCCCGTTTCTGCGCATCCCTGGCGCTCAGACACAGCCCGGGCCGGGTACCCAGCGACTCCCTTCGGCCTCCACAGCCTCCTGGGGAGGGGCTGCCCGCTGCTCCCACGCGGGGCCCAGGGGTCACCGCAGCCCTGGCCTAGGTGCGTCCGTCGGGCTCCTGGGCTCGGAGCCACCCTGCCCGCCCCCCAGCGCCTCTCCGGAGCGCTCACCCCGCCCCCGATTCGTGTTGTTTTGTGGTTTTTTTCTCTAATTCTCCAGAGTTACTCTTTTGTTGCCAATTGTTTCTGTGCCCGGAGGCCACGCTGTAAATGAGATGTTACATCTGCACCGAGCTAAGTAAACACTTTATAAATGAATAAATAAGTGAATAAATAACGAAATCGTCATCTCAGGGCGGCCCAGCTGCCAGGGCTCCAGCCTGCCTGCGGGGGTCTGTGTGGTCCGGGACCCAGGCCTGGGGTCGGGGAGGCGCCGGGAGGGGCCATTTCCCAGCCGTGTCCCTCCCCTGACCCCCTCTTCCTTCCTGTCCCAAATCATCCTCCAGGCTCTGGGCGTTTGGTCCCCAGATGTCGTGTGGGATTCGTGGCTTCCACCCACCGGTTCTCAAACAAAAACGGGTTGTCACCGCGCCTCTTAATCCTGGGCTAGCCACGGAGCGTTTCTTCCCGGATCGGGCCGCGGCTCGAACTGGCATCTGCGGAAGGAGGACCCGGTCGTGTCGGCCGCCGCCGCCCCAGGACGGGACTGGGGGCCTCTCCACATTTCGCCCGGACCTGACACATTGCCTCCAACGGGGAAAACGCAGAGCAGCGGAGCCTCCGCCTCCCAGCCCGGCCTCTGCCCGCCCTGCCCGGCGCTGGAGGCACCAGGCCGGCCCAATTCCGAGAGGCTGAACTTCGCAATTATCACGGATAACAAGAACAAATGAAAGCGCACTCATTGAGTAACTGATATCAATTATGAAGCCCAGCTTTAGAGTCTGGAATAAATGATAGGGGAATTGGCCTGAGAGAGAAGGAAGCAGGCGTGTTATTATTTACGCCAGATTAAGAAAAGTATCCAATTTGCTGGCCATCTCCCTCCCCGTGGGAATTGGCATCAATTTTATTATTGTTCTTCCGATTTTAATATTCTCTAAATGAATTACTATTGAGCGAGGTAGTTAGTCAATAGTTTAATGCAATTAATTATCTGTAAATCACTTTGTTATCTTTCTTTTTTTTGAGAGACAGAGTCCTAACTCTAAACTCTAGTAAGCAATAGTTTAGGGGAAAGTGGAGAGAGTGGGTATTTGTAGGGCTGGGGTCTGGGGAACCTGGGTAGGGTCAGTGGTCAGGGGTCTCCCTGTCCTGGTCTCAGATCTCCTGATCGGAGCAGGCGTGAACTATGGACACTGTAGGGAGACCTTCCACAGTGGATTTAGCCAGCTGCAGCCAGGAGGCTGAGAAGGTACTGAAAGCGGCTGGGAACGCTGCTGCCCAGGCACTGCAAGCCACAGTCTGGGCCTGTTTTGTCTTTAGTTTAGGTGGAAAAATTAAATTCACAGATCATGCCCTTGGCTGTTTCTTTTCTGGCCCCTCTGGGGCTCTTCCCTGGCCATGCCTGGGTGAGACAGAGGCTTACTCCTGGGTGTTACCCTCTAAACTGCCCAGAGGCCCTTCCTGGCTGCACCCGGCTTCTCCACCTTCAAGGACGGAGGAAGCCTGGACGCAGGGAAGGACTTGGAAGAACGAAGACTGTGTTAGGAGGGGCAGTGGGGAATCTGATAGTATTTCCAAGTTACTCTATGCAAGCTTCTTTCTTGTTTGTGGGGACAAGCGGAAGCCTCATCTCTCCCACACGCACCCCTGGAGTGCCGCCAGACTAGGTGGATTCCACAGGCCTCCCAGCACCTGAGTTGGGGAGCCCAGGCCCCGGGCTGCAGGACCAGGGTGGAGCCACCAGCTAAGTTTCCAAGAAAGCTGACTGATCTCTTCAGGACTTGGGGACTGGTGGCCCTGGCATTTCGGGGAGCTGCTGGAAGATGCTTTCCTTGGTCCCAGCTGCCTGTTCTCAATCGTCTACTGCTCTGGTTAGAAGCAAGAGGGGACAGTGATCTCAGCTCCAACCGAGGGCCTTCAATTTTCAACAACAACAATAACAACAACAACAACAAAAAGTCTTCTGTTTTTTCCCAGTGCCTTTCCCAGGCCTGACTGCGGCACTGGAACCAAAGTTGTCCCCCATGAGGTCTAAGGATGGAACATTTGCTAAGAGGGAAAAGATGGCAGAACGGAAAGGCAAACTTTTTTTTTTTTCCTAGCAGCTCAGAGTAGCTGTTCTCCCATACATTAGGACACCAAGGGGGGCCATGGGGGATGGGCAGGTCCTGCTGGTAGAGGGATGATAGATAACAGATAACCTTGTAGACAGTCACTCGCCTAGGCCAGACTTTGAGCCCAGGGTAATAGATTGCTAATGGCACGAGGGCCAGCGGTTGCAAAGTGCTGTGCAGTGTCTGGTCCCATCTAAGACACGTTCACAGAGTGTGCAGGTGTCTGTGTGAGTGCGGGTGGGTGCAGGGGTGCCAGTGTGTGGCCCAGACACCCACAAGCCTCTCTGGAATGCCAAGACAATCCCTGAAAATTTTCCTCTTCCTCCCACTGAGTCACCCATCACCCCCCCAAAAGAAATGCTGGAGCTTCTCACCATTCAACGAAAATTGAATTCCCCCGAAATAGCTCTGAGGACAGGACCCGATATTTCATAGTGTTTTAAAAGTAATATTCCGTTTGTTGGTGCCGTGAAATAGGGCACCAGGAACACTACAAGAAATAAAAAGAGTAATTTCTCAGTGGAGAAGTTGCCTGTTTCCAATTCAGGCCCCAGATCGCTGGAACCTGGGTCCTGGATGCTTCGCTCTGACGGCAGCGGCGGGGTCCTCACCGGCTGGGAGGCCCGCCCCTCCCAACTCACACATCTGGAATTGGCATCAGGGGCGCTGCGGGCTCCGGAAGTTCTCACACTTCACGACTCATTAAACCGGGGTTTGGATTCCTCGGGAAAGGGGATGAGGGTGCGAGTTACGCTGGGGGGTTGGGTTTGGGGGTAGATGCGCGTCCAGCTCCCCTGTCAGCAGCAGCCCAGAAGGCGGGTCGGGGACACGATCTCTGGGGTGCAGGCCTGGTAGCGTGTCGGCTGGGGTCGGGGGTGGCCTGACGTGACTTAGAAAGGGAAGAAACATTTTTCGATCCCAGAAAGCCACTGTGTCCCTCTGGGGAGTGCCCTGGAGGAGTGAGCCCCTGGACCAGGTGAACAGAGCGGGGAGACGTGGGGGCATCTTATGCAATCACTCTGGCTTCACAGACAGACTTTGCTGGGGCCAAGGAAAGGGAGGGGGCCAGTGCCTGCCCCCGCCGCCAGGAGAGGCCCCAGGGGTTGCCCACCCCACCCTCCTGGGCCGGTCTTTCTGGCCAGGTCTCCCGGGGCGGGGTGGGGGGGACCGCCCAACCTCTCCTCCACACACTCTCATTTGATGGTTACTGATACTGCCTTAATGTCTGAAGGGGATAATACTTGGGAGCTTAAAATTACAATTGCTTCTACTTAAATTTATTTGATGGCCGGAGCGTTTCCGTTATATATCCGTATATGGGTTTTCAATATCTTAAATGTTTAAAAAGGTTTTATTCTGTACTTACACTGAGTGAAATTAAAAAGAAACAGTAAAATGTTTGAAAATGAAGTGCATTATGTTTAATAAATTTAAAATGAACAAAGACTGCTATATCGCCAGCAATATCATTCCCTGCCCAGGGGCATTAATAAAGACTGGAGGTTTGGAAAAACAATATTTTCTATTAAAATTCTGCGCTGTGTTTCAATATTAAAAGGATATGTGATGAATTTCCAGTGTTACCCAGACGGGGTCAGAGATTAATTTCATTTCTTTCTGGTCAGCATTCTGTCGATAATTAATCAAAAGCAGAGTTTCTTAATGAAACACTTTTCATAAAGTGATAATTAGCAGGAAAGAGGCGGCTCGCAGACAGTCCCCGCGAGCTGTCTAATAACCGGTGAGGCGCGGGGCTAGG
>NC_044979.1:147852566-147857566 GCF_008728515.1 Papio anubis
GTCCTGAAGCCCCCGAAGGGTCCCCTGGGGACCCGGACCCTATTAGAACAAATGTGCACGGCTTTTGTAAAGAGTCGCGTTGGCGGCGCCTGTCCTATTACAGGCGACACATGATCAATAGGCTGATAACGCAGCAACATCAATATAAGCGACAGAACAATGAGGGATATCATTGGGCATCTATCTTAATATAGCCGGCTACAAGAGCGCTGACAAAGAGTGCAGCTCATGAAAATTCCACCCCACGATTCCCCATCTCCGCTCCAATATGCGCACGCACTCCCCCAGCTGCCGGCGCTATTATTCTCCAATTTCAATTTGACACCCCAGCCTTTCATGCTAATTCTATTATTGTAGGAAGTTTATGTGATTCCATATCACTAGAAATCGGTAATGTATAATAACCCTTTGGGCAAGAAACCCAGTCCCCGCAGCAGCCACCGGAAAATAATTACTTTCATATCAAAACTCTGCAGGAGCCCAGCGGCCCGGCCCTCGCAGCCCCCGGCTCCGTCACCCCGCGCCGCGCGCCCCGGCGTGTGCCAGTGCGCGCGGGGGCGCGCGGGGGATGTGAGCGTGCGTGTGCGGCGCGGGGTAGGAGGGGGAGCGCCGGGGCGGGCGGGGACCGGGAACCGCAGATGCATAAATTTGTTCAATGAGAAAACACAAACACACACGCACACAAAAGCACGCATTAAGCGCGGACCTCGGGGAAGTGCGGGAGCCCCCTCCCGACCCCACCCGCGGAGAGAGGCGTGGAAAGGTGGGAAGGGCGGCCGGGCTGGGCGCTTGGCAAATTAAAAAAGATGGACCCGAAAGCTTGCGTTTGACCAGCTTTATTTATCAAAAATTGTACATATATAAATATTCTTAGACATTTTTGCATTTTACAAGGCTGAGGATTCTCGTTGTGGGTTTTTTGGGGGTTATGGGTTCTTTTTGCTCCCTAGGGAGGAGGAGGGTCTCACCCCCCAGTCCTGTGGTTGCTGCCTAGGTCCGAATTCATACAGCGCTTTTGTTTACTCTTAAAAAAAAAATAAAAGGAAGAAAACAAAAGAAAAGAGGGGAAAGCAGTGTTTCTAGAGCCGATCACCTGATTCGTTGCGTGAGTCGGAGCCTGAGCGAGCGGCCGCGGGCCGGCTACGCGCGTCTCCCGGCCGCCGCGGCCTCAGTCCATGTCCAGCTCCTCGCCCTCCGGCTGGCTGGGTCCGGCCGCCGCTCCAGGCTCGGGAACCCCACAGGTGGCCGGCTCCTCGGCGGGGCTGGGAGCCCGTGGGCCGGGCCCGGGCGACGGCACGGGCGGCGGGGGCGCGGGGCCGGCGGTTCCCGCGTCCGCGCAGTCCCCGCCGCCGCCCTCGGTCGCCGCTGCCGAGGCGAGGTCACGGAAAGGCGCCGGGGCCGGGGCCCCCGGGGAGGCGACGGCGTCGGGGCTGCGGCGCGCGAAGGCCGAGTCCGGGGCGCCGCCGGGCCCCGAGAAGGCCCCGAAGCTGGCCTGGGCGGGTGGCGCGGGCGGCGCGGCGGGCGCGGGCGGCGCGTCCTTGGGCGCCGGCTCCAATCCCGCGCCGCCCCGAGCGTTATTCGCGGCACAGGGAAGCCGAGCGGCTGCGTGATGGGGTAGAGGAGGAAGTGGCCCTTGCCGATCAGGGTCCGCGGCGCGCACGGCAGCCCGGGAGCGAAGTCCAGCCCCGCGGCGGCGGCGGCGTTGAAGCGGCTGGGCGCGGCGAGTCAGACAGGAGGCTCTCCACCGCCGGAACGGGCTGGGCTGGCCTTGGGAAGCCCCGCGGCGCCGCGCTCCGCCGCCGCCACAGCCGCCCCTGACCCGCACGAGGCCGCGTCCTTGTCCGCAGGGCGACCTGGGCGCGGCTGTGGGCCGGCGCCGCTTCTTTGGCTCGGGTAGAAGGCGGGGTCGCAGGTGCCGGGCGCAGGCGGCTCGCCGGGAGGGGCGGGCGCGGTCCCGGTCCCCACGGCGCCGGAGGCGTGCGCTCCTGGGCTCCTGAGTGCAGGGGCGGCATGCCCCGGCGGGTTCCGAGAGAGGCCGCCGGGCCGGCCACGCCACCGGAGCTGGGCCAGGGACAGGTCAGCCGGCGCAGTGCAGGTGGCGGCCCTGGCTCTTCAGCAGCTTCTTCTCGTGCTTGCGCTTCTTCTTCTCCATCTTCTCCAGCTCCTTGCGCGCGATCTCCTCCGGGTCCATGGGCTCGCCGCTGCACGTGGTTGGGTGCGAGTTGTGCGCCGGCCGCCCCGGGCCCTTCTTCGTGTTCTCCTTCTTCCTCCACTTGGCCCGGCGGTTTTGGAACCAGACCTAGAGCAGCCGGATAGGGGAGAGGAAGCCACAATCAGGCGGCGGGCTGGCCGCCGGGGCAGAAGACCTCCCCGCTCCCCCTAGACCGGCCTGCACAACCTCCACTCGGCCGGGGGCGGGAGTCAGGCCGCGCGGCCGGGCGGGCCCGGAGCTGGGCTTTGCCACTGGAGCTGCAGGTTCCAGCGAGCGCCTTTTCTACCCGGAAGGCGCGTAGACAGGGCCTCCCGGCCAGCTTCCCTCTCTGGCTTCTCACCTCGGGGACCTGGGAGCCGCCCCTTCCTTGGGGGGCCGGTCTGGCCCCGGACGGAGGGCGTCGGGTTCCTGGTCCGGAGGCAGAGAGTAAGGACCCTGCTCGCCCTTCCTGGCCGCTCACGGCTCGTGTTCTAAGCAGCCCGCCCGGCCTGGCGCTGACCATCCTGCCGTTGGACTGCTGGGCCACAGCCGCCCTCCACGCCTGTCTTCGGCCCCTTGGAGACTGTGTCAAAGCCCAGATTTCGCGGGGGGCGTGGGGGGGGGGCGGGGAGGCGGATTCCCTTGAAGGGAAATCTGGGTGCTTCTTCGTCCGGAAGGGCCTGGGGAGGCGTACTTGGGTGGGCCTCTGCAGCCTCCCTCCCAGGACACAGCTAACACAGCCTTCTTTCTGCAAGCCCTGGACCAGGGCACCAACGGAGCCTTCCCATACCAGTCGTGCTTGGCCTGGGCCACCGGCCAAGGCCGGTGGGGAGGCAAGAGGCGACCACTAGGCCGGGAGGAGAGGCTGGGCCCATCTCGTCTCTTCCACTGTGTCTGCAGTCCTTGTCCTGGGGAGCCACACAGGACATCCGGGGACAGTGGCGCTACACCTTCACTCAACCGCCAGCCACCAAACACACACAGTCATATCCGTCTGAGCCCCGCGGAATCTCGGGCAGTGCTGCCCTCCCCAAGAGAGCGCGTTAATACGGATTCTTTGTCGCGGATGTACAGAGACTTGCACAGTAGCAGGCCCAGCCTGGTCGCAGGGAGCCTTGTCCATGGGGAGGTCTCCAGCATGAAGCCGAATCCCCCCAAGGCTGTAACCGCCTTTTCCTTCTTTAAACTTTTTCTTTTCTTTTTTTTTTTTTTTTTTTTTTTGGTGCGAATTCTGGACTGCCTTGCCAGTAAGAATTAGTCATTATCGTATTAGGGGAGACATGAAGGGGTCTTGACTTCACTTAAGACACTTAGAACAAATTGGATAAAAGGATTTCCAAGCAGAAGAGGTCACGAGAGGAGGTCCAAGCACAGGACAAACACACCTTTTTAGACAAAGCTATTGGTGATAAACAGGCGTTTTGCCAGCGTCTGCCTCAACGCCTAGCACCCACAGCCGCACATCGCACCCCAGACCTGGACCCCACACCGCACCCACCCCAGAAAAAGAGGATTTCTTTGCTCCAGGGAAACATTCAATTATGCACAAATCATCTTGGAATTTTTAATCCACCAAGCTGACACTGTATTTTTTAAAAGAATACCATCAGCCATCTCCAAATGATAGCAAATTTACGGGAACAGTCATAAGAAAAAGATGAGACCGGGGTATTATTAAAAATTCAGACACCTTGTTTCTCCCACTTTCTCAATGTGTTAACTGTTTAGGCTTCTGCCTCTCCTTCCTCAGCTGTCCCCTTCTGCAAAGCGATGAATAAATACATGTTTCCATCTGAATATTTTGCAGGCGCAAGGTAAACAGACTCGTTTGCTCCAGGCTGGGTGACAGAGCCTTGCGCGGGAGCTTGAGGCGGTGCGTGGGAGGGGGGTCCCCTTCCCTCTCTCCTCCAGGTCGGAGCCTTGCCCCTGCCCGGAGACCTCACTTGGCCCGGCCTCCGCCAAGCCACCACGCCGCTTCCCGGTTCGGACGCAGCCGCCATTCCGGAGACTTAGGTGTTACCGCCAGCCCTTCTCAAGCCACCCAGGCTTTTGGGGGGCGGTTAACCAACCCTGCTGTCCGTGAGGGGCCGAGCCCCTAAACCCCAACCCCTCCACTCTTCCCCAGCAGGCGAGGGCAAAGCGGGCCCGCGGCAAGGGGAAGATATCTCGCCACCTGGAACAAAGGCGTCCCGGCGCGCCCCGAGCCCGGGGTCCGGATGGCGAATCCGGGAGCGACGCCGGGTCTTTACCTGAACTCGGGACTCGACCAGGTCTAGGCGCAGCGCCAGCGCCTCGCGCATGAACACGTCGGGATAGTGGCTCTCGTTGAACGCCTTCTCCAGCTCCTCTAGCTGCCAGCCGGTGAAGTTGGTGCGGGTGCGCCGCCGCTTGCAGCCCGGGCTCTCCTTGTCCGGGTCCCCCGAGTCTGCGGGCAGGCACCGGACGCCGCGCGGCTCAGCCACCGGCCCAGGCCCGACCCCCTCCCCTCCCTCCCGCTACCCGCTGGCCGCCCGGATCCGGGGGTGCGCAGAGACGGCTGCCTAGGGGCCGGCTCTCCTTCGCCAGCCCCGGGCCCCCCAGCGCCTCGGCCGGATCAGGGCCCCCGCCCCCAGCCGCGCTCCTCCCCGCCCGCCCGCCCGCCCGCCGCGCCTACCTGACAGCTTGAAGGGCTGGCCGTCCCCGCCGACCCCGCAGGCGGCCGGCAGCAGCGGCGTGGGGTTGACCACCGAGGCGGCGGCGGCGCACGAGCCCCCGAGCAGGCCGTCGATGGAGAAGGGCACCGAGGCGGCGGCGGCGGCCGACTGCAGCT